>NC_041389.1:583070537-583079483 GCF_002162155.2 Triticum dicoccoides
CGTTGCCTCTGGATGAACAGGACCCCAATTGATCGAGCCGGTTGGGGCTAGATGAACAGGACCCCGTGGAGGGCTGGATGAACAGGACAACCCTGTGGAGGACTGGATGAACAGTAGAAGGTGGAGGGGTGGATGAACAGTAGCCCGTGGAGGGGTGGTTGAACAGGAGCCTGTGGAGAGGGGTGGTTGAACAGTAGCCGGTGGAGTAGCGCGCGGTGGAGGCTGGATGAACAGGAGCCCGTGGAGGCTGGAGGAGGTCGACGGTGGATGAACAGTAGCCCGTGGAGGCTGGAGGGGGTCGATGGAGAAGATGAACAATATCCCATGGAGTCCTATTTCGCGGTACGCCACACCGCTCTCGATGAACAGGACCCCCGTTTCGACCATAGCGCTGCAACACAAGTCTGTTTCATCCGTTTTGCAGTACGCCACACCCCTCCCGATCAACAGGACCCCCGTTTCGACCGTAGGAGGTCCGTTTCCTCCGTTTTGCGGTACGCCAGACCCCTCCCGATGAACAGGATCCCGTTTCGAACGTGGCCGGTCGAACACAAGGCCGTTTCCTCCGTTCAATGGTACGCCAGGCCTCGTTTCCATCGCATGTTCCGTCCAAGCCGGTTGGCTCCCACGCGTTCCGTTGCCTCTCAATGAACACGAAGCATTCCGTTGCCTCCCCATGAACACGACAGAGACGCAATTTATCCGTTCCGACCCAGCCATGTACAGGAGCCCTGGCCGTACGTACGCGTGAGTAGGCATTCGAGACCCCGCCCGTATGTATGTACGTGGCCGTATTTACTTTCTTGCACCCTGGCCGCTGTACATACGTGTACATGCTATCTGCGCGCCTCTACTGCGACACGTGTGAGCCTCTACTGCGACACGTGCGCGCCTCTACATCAACCAGTATGTACGTACACGTTCGCGACCAAAATGACAACGCTACATACGCTTCGACCAGGTGGGTCCCGACTATCGGGTAGTTCCTTGCGTGCGAAGATGTAGCTGGTGGGTCCCGGCAGTCAGGGGGGCGAATCGTTTTTTTGCCCAGACACACTTCCTTGCATGCAAAGATGTAGCTGGTGGGTCGCAGCAGTCAGGGGAAAGGTTTTTTTTCATGAAATACGGTGGCACATCTGGTGGGTCCCCGCTACCAGGTGGAGGAATAATTATTTTGCGCGTAATAAGGAGGCACTTCCTTGCTGCGGCCGTGGACCCAGCTGTCAGCCTCTCCACATACAGTCCACGTTCGATGGAAGCCGTTCCTCGACCAAGTTGACCACCCCATGCCGAGAGCACTAGGGCAGTGGACGACGGCGAGGCCTAGGAAGGGGACGACGCGGACCGGGGAAGACGCGATAGTGGATGCCCACTGAGGGAGTCCTGGATTAGGGGGTGTCCGGATGGCCGGACTATGACCTTTGGCCGGACTCCCAGACTATGAAGATACAAGATTGAAGACTTCGTCCCTTGTCCGGATAGGACTTTCCTTGGCGTGGAAGGCAAGCTGGGCGATTCAATATGAAGATCTCCTCCCATTGTAACCGACTCTGTGTAACCCTAGCCCTCTCCGGTGTCTATATAAACCAGAGAGTTTTAGTCCGTAGGACGAACAACAATCATACCATAGGCTAGCTTCTAGGGTTTAGCCTCTCTGATCTCGTGGTAGATCAACTCTTGTACTACCCATATCATCAATATTAATCAACCAGGAGTAGGGTTTACCTCCATTGAGAGGGCCCGAACCTGGGTAAAAACATCGTGTCCCTTGTCTCATGTTACCATCCGCCTAGACGCACAGTTCGGGACCCCCTACCCGAGATCCGCCGGTTTTGACACCGACATTGGTGCTTTCATTGAGAGTTCCTCTGTGTCGTCACCTTTAGGCCCGATGGCTCCTTCGATCAACAACCACGACGGGGTCCAGGGTGAGACCTTTCTCCCCGGACATATCTTTGTGTTCGGCGGCTTCGCACTGCGGGCCAATTCGCTTGGCCATCTAGAGCAGATCGAAAGCTACGCCCCTGGCCATCAGGTCAGATTTGGAAGCTTAAACTACATGGCCGACACCCACGGGGACTTGATCTTTGACGGATTCGAGCCACAGGCGAGTGCGCCGCACTGTCACGACGGGCATGATCTAGCTCTGCCGCCGGACAACGCTTAGAGCGCCGCTCAGGTGTCCGCTCCGACCCTTAGCTCGGAGCCGACCGCGCCAGTCGGGGACGGATGGTTGGACGCCGCCCCGGAAGCCGCAATATCTATGGCGATCGAGCCGAATACCAGCCAGGTCCTTTGTGAGGCCTGTGACTCCAAGGTGCCGGACTCCGTTCCAGACTCCGGATCTTCCACACCCCTTCCGATCAAACCCAATTGGGCTCCGATCATGGAGTTCACCGCCGCGGACGTCTTTCAGCACTCGCCCTTTGGCGACATCCTGAATTCACTAAAGTCTCTCTCCTTGTCAGGAGAGCCCAGGCCGGACTATGGTCAGCAAGGTTGGGATGCGGACGACAAAGAAATTCGAAACCCACCCACCACCCACTTCGTAGCCACTGTCGACGATCTAACCGACATGCTCGACTTCGACTCCGAAGACATCGATGGTATGGACGCTGATGAAGGAGACGACCAAGAACCAGCACCTATAGGGCACTGGAAAGCCACCTCGTCATATGACATATACATGGTGGACACCCCTAAAGCAGGGAATGGCGATGAAAAAACGGAGGACGACCCCTCCAAGAAGCAACCTAAGCGTCAACGTCAGCGGCGCCGCTCTAAATCACGCCAAAGCAAAAACGGCGAGTTCGGCACTGGACAACAACACCCCGGACAGTGCCGAAGACAACCCCCTCCAGTAGGATTCAGCGCAGGAGAATGGAGAAGCCAACCCCCATGAGAGAGCGGCAGACAGGGAGGTGGAGGACGACAATTATATGCCTCCCTCCGAAGACGAGGCAAGCCTCGATGACGACGAATTTGTCGTGCCAGAGGATCCCATCGAACAAGAACGTTTCAAACGCAGGCTTATGGCCACGGCAAGCAGCCTCAAGAAAAATAGTAGCAGCTCAGAGCTGACCAAGATTTGCTAGCCGACAGATGGACTGAAGTCCTGTCGGCCGAAGAGTATAAACTCGAACGCCCCTCCAAGAGCTACCCAAAGCGCAGGCTGCTACCCCAACTAGAGGAGGAAGCAACTAAACCTACATCACCAGCGTATGATGCGGCCGATTGGCCACCCCGTGGCCGCGACAGAGAGGCCTTTCAGCCCTCAACTCAAGACGCACCTCGGCGCCGCTCAAAAAATACCAGAGCACGGGGAAACGCAACAGACCTGCAAGACATATTGGAGGATAAGGCAAGGTAAACAAGATCGATCTACGGATCGCGTGGGCGCCCCACGTCACGTGACGATAACCGTCACGCCGGATATGATAAATACGGCCAGGCCGAACACAACAAACAAAGCTCATCCGAGCTACGTCGCGATATAGCCCAGTACAGGGGCGCCGCACACCCACTATGCTTCACAGACGAAGTAATGGATCATCAAATCCCCGAGGGTTTTAAACCCGTAAACATCGAATCATACGATGGCACAACAGATCCTGCGGTATGGATCGAGGATTATCTCCTTCATATCCACATGGCCCATGGTGATGATCTACACGCCATCAAATACCTCCTGCTCAAGCTTAAAGGACCAGCTCGGCATTGGCTTAACAGCCTGCCAGCAGAGTCAATTAGTTGCTAGGAGGACCTGGAATCCGCATTCCTTGACAACTTCCAGGGCACTTATGTGCGACCACCAGACGCCGATGACCTAAGCCACATAATCCAGCAGCTAGAGGAATCGGCCAGACAATTTTGGACACGGTTCCTAACCAAGAAAAATCAAATAGTCGACTGTCCGGACGCAGAGGCTCTTGCAGCCTTCAGGCACAACATCCGAGACGAATGGCTTGCCCAACACCTAGGACAGGAAAATCCGAAATCTATGGTAGCCCTCACGACACTCATGACCCGCTTTTGCAAGGGAGAAGACAACTGGCTAGCTCGTAGCAATAACATAACCAAGAGCCCTGGCAACTCGGATACCAAGGACAACAACGGCAGGTCACGTCGCAACAAGCACAAGCGCCGCATTAACGGCGACAATACTGAGGATACAGAAGTTAATGCTGGATTCAGAGGCTCTAAACCCGGTCAGCGGAAGAAGCCATTCAAAAGAAACCCTCCGAGCCCATCCAGTTTAGATCGGATACTTGATCGCTCGTGCCAGATACACGGCACCCCCGAACAACCAGCCAATCACACCAACAGGGATTGTTGGGTGTTCAAGCAGGCATGCAAGTTAAGTGCCGAAAACAAAGACAAGGGGCTGCATAGCGATGACGAGGAGGAGCCCCGGCTGCCAAACAACAGAGGACAGAAGGGCTTCCCCCCACAAGTGCGGACGGTGAACATGATATACGCAACCCATATCCCCAAAAGGGAGCAGAAGCGTGCTCTCAAGGACATCTATGCGTTGGAGCCAGTTGCCCCAAAGTTTAACCCATGGTCCTCCTGCCCGATCACTTTTGATCGAAGGGACCACCCCACTACCATTCGTCACGGCAGATTCGCCGCATTAGTCCTAGACCCAATCATTGACGGATTTCACCTCACTAGAGTCCTCATGGACGGCAGCAGCAGCCTGAACCTGCTTTATCAGGATACAGTGCGAAAAATGGGTATAGATCCCTCAAGGATTAAACCCACAAAGACAACCTTTAAAGGCGTCATACCAGGTGTAGAAGCCAGCTGTACAGGCTCAGCTACACTCGAAGTGGTCTTCGAATCCCCGGATAATTTCCGAAGCGAGGAGTTAATCTTCGACATAGTCCTGTTCCGCAGTGGCTATCACGCCCTGCTCGGACGAACCGCATTCGCAAAAATTAATGCGGCGCCGCACTACGCATATCTCAAGCTCAAGATGCCAGGTCCTCGCGGAGTCATTACGGTCAATGGAAACACCGAACGCTCTCTCCGAATAGAGGAGCACACGGCGGCCCTGGCGGCGGAAGTACAAAGTAGCCTCTCAAGGCAATTCTCCAATCCGGCTATTAAACCTCCGTATAACGTCAAGCGCGCCCGAAGTAACCTACAACAAAACCGGCTGGTACGTTCCGAGCAAGCATAGCAGTGCGGCCCCAACCCCAGCCCTCGCGATATTGCGATAGCGGTACCACGCGTACATAACTATGCTCTGGAAATACCATGGGCATAAGGGGAGGGGCACAACCACGGCACGCCCAGAATGCGGCTCAACCACACTAGGGGCTCCATATTCTGTCGTTTCCTTTTTATACTTTCAGGACCCAACTATTCAGAAAGCCTGTCCGGCAATACACTCGTCGAACACACGATGCAACAGCCAGGGAGACAACAAGCCGCGTCAAATGTCCAGGTGGTCTCTATAACGAGCTAAATACCTGTCTTACTTAAAGTCTCGCAGCTTACCCTTGGAGGGAAAAAATGTCAAATAATCCCATCTCTTGCTTATCGCACTATTTGTATCGTTCTACATTCATAACAGCCCTTTAAATAACAATACATAGCTTTTGTCTATTATTGCATTCATTTTTTATATAAATATGTTCAGTCACGACATTATGCAACCGTACACTTTGGTACGGCTAATACACCAGGGGCTTACGTACCCCATAATACGGTGTGAGAAGACCGAACACTCTCACGAGTGCGACACCCCGAACTTATAGCACTATATGCGTCGGCTCCGAATCATGTATTGGGTCAATAGTTGGGTTTGCCCGGCTCCCATTTTTTGGTACCTTACGTTCTGCAATGTTGGCTAAGGTAGCGCTGGGAGAACTACTGTGATTGTGCCCCAGTTGAGCTGGGTTAACACCTCAGTAGAGAAAGCTAAAACTGACCGTCATGATAGGGCGAGAGACCGGTCGCTGTTCGAGAGGTTTTTCAAGTCCCTAAAGACTTATGCCGCTTAGAGCGAGGAGCCGGATTTATCCGGCCTAGGCGTGGATAGCGCCCCGAACTCGATCTTCCGAATACTAGGAGCTTCGCCGAAATTTAAAATTATAGAATTCTATGGCTAAGTGAGAGTGATAAAGCATTATAAGTCCGATGGCCTTGTTTGTTGTGCTGAGCGCCTCCCTAGGTGGACCCAAAAATGGGAACAAGAGCGCTCAGGTTTATCCCGAACATCCCAGCACTCGTGGCATGGGGGTAGAAGCCGACGACTTGCATCTCTCAGATTTAATAAACGACCGCATAGAAGGTAATATTTTAAATTCAAAAAGCGTTGCTTAGCGCATATGAACAAGTTTTCAGCGCACAGGATAAACACGAGCGAGTTTACTCAAAAATTACATCCCCGGTACATTCATTCGCTATAAGACGGGCACCCTTTAGGACGCCCTCATAATACGTTTCGGGCCTGTGATGCTCCTTCCCCTCCGGTGGCCCATCCTTCACCAGCTTCTCAGCATCCAGCTTGCCCCAGTGCACTTTAGCACGGGCAAAAGCGCTGTGGGCGCCCTCGATGCACACAGAGCACTTGATGACTTCAATCCGTGGACAGGCATCCACCAGCCGCCGCACCAGCCCAAAGTAGCTTAACGACATGACCTCCCCAGGCCACAGCCGGCCTATCAGGCCCTTCATGGCCTGTTCGGCTGCCTTATGAAGCTCGACCAGCTGCTTCAGCTGGTCGCTCAAAGGCACCGGGTGTCCGGCCTCAGCATACTGGGACAAGAACACCTTCTCGGTCGAGCTCCCTTCCTCGGCCCGGTAGAATGCGGCGGCGTCGGATGCACTGCGGGGCAGATCTGCGAATGCTCCTGGGGAACTCCGGATTCGGGTAAGTAACAGGTAATTTACTTTCACATGCTTGCTTTGCATAAAGAATGCCTTACCCGCCGCAATCTTTTTCATCGCCTCAATCTCCTGGAGGGATTTTTGGGCTTCGTCCTTGGTAGATTGGGCGCTTTCAAGTGCCGAGGCAAGCTCAGACTCTCGAGTCTTCGAGTCAAGCTCTAACCTCTCATGTTTTTTCACGAGAGCATCGAGCTCTTGCTGCACCTCCACCACCTACGCCTCTTGCTTCTCTCGCTCTGAGCGCTCCATGGCCGCATTATCTTCGGCCTTGGAAAGCACTTCCTTCAGGGTTGCCACCTGGGTTGTGGCCCCTGCAACATTCACATTGGTCCTGTCATTATTTGCAACCAGGTATTTCTATATACATTTACATAAGGTATTACATGCCTTCCTTGTCCTCGAGCTGCTTCTTGGCACAGCCGAGCTCGTTCTCGGACCGCTCGAGGCTCTGCTTTAATGCTTCGACCTCCACAGTCAGTGCGACAGAGGTCAGCAGCGCAGCCTGCATTCCCATATTGACATATTTATGTTAGACTCCTGCGTATATCTTTTTTTAGATCCTCAGTCCGGCTTTTCTTTCTGAACACCAAACTGAGCATCAGGGGCTACTATCTATGTGGTAGCATTTTTGTATGTTCTAAATACATACCTCAAAGCCTGTTAGCAGGCTGGTACAGGCTTCTATCAGCCCGCTCTTGGCGGACTGAACCTTCTGAATCACCACACTCATAACAGTGCGGTGCTCCTCATCGATGGAGGCGCCGTTAAGCACCTCCAGGAAATTGTCTGGCGTCTCCGGTTGGACGGAGGCCGCCTGTGTCGTAGGCTTGCCCTTCTTATGAAGGGGCCGCCTGCCAGACTCCAGAACCACCGAAGGCTCCGGAGTGGTGTCTGGCCCAGGGCCGGACTTAGATCCCTCTGGGGCTTTACCCCCTTTGGGCCTGGAGTCTGGGAGGTCGCCTTGCGGCACCTCCAGGACCACCTCCTCCTGGTTTAATCCCTTTTGGGCCTCCACCTCGGCGTCATCCGTGGGGAGAGGGGAGGAGGCCGTCGGAAGTGAAGCGCTATTCACATCTGACGAATCCAGGGAGCCGCTCGACAAATTGCCGAGCTGAGCCTTGGGCGGACTGCAAGATTGAATTCGGCTTTAGAAGGTATCGTACAATAGAGGAGCGCCATAAGTTATTCTGGTATCCGGATACTTACGATTTTGCCAGGGCATTGACCCTGGATGGCCATTCCTCCCCGCCGTCTTCGGCATCGGAGGCGTAGTCCGACAGAAGGGTCCTCCCCTGTAAGGCCCCGGATTCGATGCGCCAGGTGTCTGCCAGTTATTCGCCATCGTTGCCATGTCATTTGCTTGCGTGTTGCATTTTATCATGTCATCATGTGCATCTCATTTTGCATACGTGTTCGTCTCATGCATCCGAGCCTTTTCCCCGTTGTCCGTTTTGCAATCCGGGACTCCTATGTCCTCCGGTGTTCCCCTTTTTGTCTCTCGTTGTGAGCGGGTGTTAAACTTTATCGGAATGGCCCGAGTCTTGCCAAGCGACCTTGGTACACCACGGGTAGATCGCCTGCCAAGTTTCGTGCCATTTGGAGGTCGTTTGATACTCCAACGGTTAACCGCGTAGCCCGAAACCCCTTCTTTCTGTTGCAGCCCAACACCCCTCCAAACTGGCCCAAAACCCATCTAACTCCCCTCCATGCTCTCGGTCGTTCGATCACGATCGCGTGGCCGAAAACCGCTCCTCATTTGGACTCTCCTAGCTCCCTCTATCTATATATATGCCCTCTCCCCCGAAATTCGCGGATGAAATTCCCCCTAACCCTAAAAACCTCCCTCCGCATCGCCGGACATGTCCGCCGACAGCCGGACACGTCCAGCCTCCACCCCACCCCGGCGAATCGCGCGCCGACACGTCATCTCCTCCGTCGCCGCAGCCAACCGCTCCCCACCACCTGTCCCGCGCCGTCGCCGCTCGTCCGCCCCGCCCTCGCGGCCCGCCGCGGCCCGCGCGCGGCCCGCCGGGTCCCGTCCCCACC
>NC_041389.1:583079856-583086839 GCF_002162155.2 Triticum dicoccoides
CCCCGCCGCGCCTTCGTTCTCCATCCGCCGCCGCCCAAGGCCACCGCCTCCTCGCTGGACTTCGCCGGTCCCGCCGTCTCCGGCCTCCGCGCTACTCGCCGGAGCTCCCCACCGCTCGCCGTCGCCGTCTCCGGCTGGCTCCGGCGAGATCCGGTCCGGCACCGCAGGGTGGATCTGATCCACCACCACCACGAACCAAACGCCCGTCGCCCCGATCCCGGATCTCCTTATTCCGCACGCCTCCGTCCCGCATTGACTTTCACGGAGGTATATTTTTCACTAAGTCCCTGAGATTCTCAGCATTCTGGTGTCCTGTTCAACGCATCATAACTCCGCATCCGTGGCTCCATTTTGTGCGTGTAATATGTCAAATTGTTCGTCTCAACAAGTACTTCATTTCATTCCATTGCATCATGTTCATTTGAGTCCATCTTGATGCCTGAATCTTCGTTGCAAGAGTGCTAGGTGATGTTGTCTGCTGTCTGTTAACAGAACATGCTCATTTGTCAGTTTTGCCATGTTTGATGTGTGCATCCTATGAGGTTGATGTCTACATGTGTTTTGATCTATGCCATGCCATCTTTACAGAGGTGCTTACCATGTATTTTTGTGATCAATGTGGTGACTAGAACAAGCATGTAAACTAGGCTTCGTGATGTTGCTGATTTTAGTCCCTGTTCTGCTGTTATTTTGATGCCATGTAATCATGATGCTACAGAGAGATCCATGCATATTTTGAGATACTTCAGTAAGGGTGTTTTGAACATATGGTTATTTTCTATCCATTCATGCCCCTGTTTGCAATTATGGAGTAGTCTAGCATGTCATTTTCGTGCTCTACTTTTTCTACAAAATGTTTCCTGGCAGATTGTTTACATGTTATTCAATTTTGCCAAGGTTGTTGTAGTTGATCCTTGCCTGCTATGAACTTGTTCTTGCCTTAGTTAGCTTCATAAACATGTCTTCTTGCTGATGCTATGCTTATCTTGTCATCCAATGACTTGTGGTGAGTGAATCAAGCTTGTTAAGTAGTGTATTTGCTGTTACTGTTTTGCTAGGCTGAATCTGTTATTTCGTGATGCTATGTAAACCTGCTGCTCCAAGTCATTCTATGCATAATCTGGAGATGTTCACTAAGGGTGTTTTGTTCTACATGTTATGCTCTATCCATCCATGCCCCTGGTTGCAATTATAGCCTGATGTAGCTTGTTGTAAACTTGCTCCAAAGTTGCTTAATTATGTTGCTGTCATCCTGTTAACCTTAAGTTCAGTTGTTGCCATGATTGTTGCTAGTGTTCCATGCATCCTATGAACTTGCTATTCCCATGCTTAGCTTAATAAACATGTCTTATTACTATTGGGTGGCTTGCCATGCCATGTATTTCTCTTTGGTGAGTGGTACAAGCTCACCAACATGCCTACTTATTGTTGTTCCTGCCATGTTTGAATCTGTATTATAACTTGCTATGTTTACATGAGTGCCATCATATCTTCTGATCATTTTTGGCTCTTGGTCAATAAAGGACTTTTGTTCTATGCAATTAGTAGGTTCATGCCATGCCTTTGTTTTCCATGATAAGTTCCTGTATCATGTTGTTTGATAGATCTAAACAATGCAACCTGATGTTATTTCTGCCAAGTCTGAAACTGATATTATTTGCAATCTTGCCATGTGTGTTTGAGTATGTTCTAATGATTTCTGGAGATAGCTCAGTGTTCATGTTTTCTTATGCTTTACCTGTACATCATGCCCATGTCTTTTGTTTTCTTGTTGAGGTCCTGTAGCATGTTGTTTTGATGCTTGCAATATGCCTAGTTGCTGTTTTGGACAGATTGTTGCTATAACTTGTATCGTGTGTGTGTTGAACCGTTGCTCCGTTTTGAGTGTGCTCTATATGAAACTTGCTTGATTTTGCATGTAGTTTCATATTATCATGTTGCATTCATGTTTTGAGGTGTTTTCTTGATGTTTGTATGCATTTTGCATCAATGCCATGTTTACCTTATTTTGCTCATATCTTCTAGGCCGTAGCTCCAAATCTAATGAACTTTATATGTAACTTGACTAGAATCTCGTGTAGATCATCTTGGTGTAGCTTAACTTGCTGTTTAACAACTTCAACTTAATGTTTGTTCAGATCTGGACCAATTTCGAAATTTGCTTATGAGGACTTACCGGAATTGTTATATGTTGTTCCCGGCCTCATTTAAACTTGCCTTGATGTGTTGCTCTTGTTTGCATCATCTCTTGCCATGAGTAGCTTCATGTAGTCTTGTATTGCATCATACTTGTTTGTGCATCATGTCTTGTCTATGTGTGGTGTGTTTACCATGTTGTGTGCTTCTTCTTGATAGTTCCCGTTTCGTTGCGATCGTGAGGATTCGTTCGTCTACGCTTGGTTCGTCTTCGTGGCTTCATCTTCTTCATGGACTCGTTCTTCTTCCTAGCGGGATTTCAGGCAAGATGACCGCTACCCTGGATCTCACTACTATCATTGCTATGCTAGTTGCTTCATTCTATCGCTATGCTGCGCTACCTATCACCTGTTTATCAAGCCTCCCACATTGCCATGAACCTCTAACCTTTGACACCCATCCCAGCAAACCATTGTTTGGCTATGTTACCACTTTGCTCAGCCCCTCTTATAGCGTTGTTAGTTGCAGGTGAAGTTGAAGATTGCTCCATGGTGGACAGGATTTTGTTGGGATATCACAATATCTCTTATATTATTATTAATGCATCTATATACTTGGTAAAGGGTGGAAGACTCGGCCTTTTGCCTGGTGTTTTGTTCCACTCTTGCCGCCCTAGTTTCCGTCATACCGGTGTTATGTTCCCGGATTTTGCGTTCCTTACGCGGTTGGGTGATTTATGGGACCCCCTTAACAGTTCGCTTTGAATAAAACTCCTCCAGCAAGGCCCAACATTGGTTTTACCATTTGCCTCACCACCACCTATACCCTTCCCTTGGGTCGGCCAACCCGAGGGTCATCTTTATTCAGCCCCCTCGGGCCAGTGCTTGTCTAAGTGTTGGTCCGAACCAGAGCCACTTGCAGCGCCACCTCGGGGAAACTCGAGGTCTGGTTTTAGTTGTACGTAGTGTTCATCCGGTGTTGCCCTGAGAACGAGATATGTGCAGCTCCTATCGGGATTGTCGGCGCATCGGGCGGTCTTGCTGGTCTTGTTTTACCATTGTCGAAATGTCTTGTAATCCGGGATTCCGAGTCTGATCGGGTCTTCCTGGGAGAAGGTATATCCTTCGTTGATCGCGAGAGCTTATCATGGGCTAAGTTGGGACACCCCTGCAGGGTATAATCTTTTGAAAGCCGTGCCTGCGGTTATAGGCAGATGGGAATTTGTTAATGTCCGGTTGTAGATAACTTGACACCAGATACGAATTAAAACGCATCAACCGCGTGTGTAGCTGTGATGGTCTCTTCTCGGCGGAGTCCGGGAAGTGAACACGGTTTCTGGGTTATGTTTGACGTAAGTAGGAGTTCAGGATCACTTCTTGATCATTGCTAGCTTCACGACCGTTCCATTTTCTCTCTTCTCGCTCTTATTTGCGTATGTTAGCCACCATACTTGCTTAGTCGCTGCTGCAGCCTCACCACTTTACCCCTTCCTTTCCCATTTAAGCTTTGCTAGTCTTGATACCCATGGTAATGGGATTGCTGAGTCCTCGTGGCTCACAGATTACTACAACAACAGTTGTAGGTACATGTTATGCGATGATCATGACGTGAGAGCGATGCTTGCTTGCTTGAGTTCTTCTTCTGCTTCCTCTTCGATCAGGGGATATGTTCCAGGTCGGCAGCCTGGGTTAGCAGGGTGGATGTCGTTTGAGTTTATGTTTGTGTTTCATCCATAGCCAGATGATGCTCTTATGTATTGTGATGTTGTATTCGTGTGGCATTGTATGCCCCTTGTATGTATCCCCATCTATTATGTAATGTTGATGCAATGATATCCACCTTGCAAAAGCGTTTCAATATGCGGGTCTATCCTTGGTGGGACCTTCGAGTTCCTTTTGGATAGGGTCGCATATTGGGCGTGACAAGTTGGTATCAGAGCCTCGGCCGACCCTAGGAGCCCCCTTGATTGATCGTGTAGTTTGGCCGTTGTCGAGTCTAGAAGAAAACTGTTTTCGGAGTCTAGTTATATCGGAGAGTAGGAATTCTTTTTACTCCTCTGCCCCTTCGTCGCTCTGGTAAGGAATCTTGACGTAGGTGTTTTGAATTACTCCTCTTCCCTTTTCAAACTTTCTTTAGGATCACGCAGTTGGTTTTCCGGTAGTTGTTCCTCAGCTCTTTTTATCTGGTGCATTTCTCGTCAAGTCGACTCGAGCCTCTTCATCATTGAGTTCAATCCTCAGTTGTTTTCTTTCCCACCCGCCCACCCTTCTTCTTCTCGAAACTGGAGTCCATAATCGAGTATCCATCCTACTCGTGCGAAGTCTTTGTTTTCTTTCCTCAATGATTTCAACCGGTGTTTTCTCTTAAAGATATTCGTCGATTTCCCCTCCCAAGTTGCCTTTGTTTTCCCACCCTCCCACCCTTTTTCTTCCCGGAGTCTGTCTCTCTCTCGACCATCTATTTCATTTTGTGCGGAGCCTCTTCAGTCTTCCTTCAATTATTTCAACCGGTGAATTCTCATCTCGTTCGTCATTCTTCATCTCTTTTCTTTCCGGTGGATTCAGTTCAAGTTTTTCGGGTTGATTACATTCTTTTCCCTGGATCAAGTGTTCTCCTTGTTCGTTCGCCTCTCGCCAATTTATCCTTCCGGAGTGTTCAAGACATCTCAGGAGATTCGTCTGGGTTCCAATTAATTCGAGGTTGTCACCTCATGCAAATATTTCAATTGTTCCAGTGTATCATCTATCTGTTCAACAATCCTTTCCAACGGTGTTTTCTCTTCAGGGGGCCCTAACCCATAGGTCTTTTCCCAGGATCTTACCCGACTCTTCTAATTTCCCCGGAGTTGTTCTCAATTCTTTTCAAGTGTGACGTAAGAATGGATCCCATCAGTCAGATGCCTTCTCCAAGATCTCGTTCAAAATCATTTTCATTGTTGGCTCAACCTTTTCATTTTTATTTCTCCCGGAGTATCTCAATAATTTTGGTGGTGTTTTCCCGTCGTCATTTGAAGACTGAAGAAGAGTTTTTTCCCCTCTAAATCTTGTCCGTCCTCTCGAAGATTCGTGGTTCTAGCTTCATGTTATCCTCTCGAATTATTCCAATTGTAAGATATTCTTTTCTTAACCATCCGGAGTATGTCAGAAGTTTTTTTTCCGTTTCTTTCACCGGAGGCCATCATTCCAGCTATCGTTCTCTATTTATCCCGGTGCTTCGTTCAAGTGTTCTTTAATCAGCTTGTTATCTCCTTGTTCTTTTGCACCTAGATCTCCTCTAGCTTATTGGTTCTTCTAATTCTTCCGGTGATTATTTCTCTTTCGTCAGTCATTTCCGACTTCTTACGGTGGTTCGTTCAAGATTATTTTTTCTTGATTATCATTTTAATCCATTCGTTATTTCCAATCCTACCGGTGGTTCATGAAGACTTTCTCAAGTTTTGTGCCACATTCCCCTTAATTCTTTTCAACAAGAATAAGTAGTATGCAAAATCCATTGTTTGTCATCAGTTTAATTTGAGGAAGGATAAGCATACAATAAATCTTATTCTTATGTCATCCAAGTGAGTAATTCCTTCCTCCGGAGATTGTTCGTGAGGAATAAATTCTAATTCCAAGTGTTCTCCATCTTTTCTTTGCGGGAGTTCAAATTTCCTCGATCATTTCGTCGGAACCTCCATCTAAATCATCGCAAGCTTATTCTTATTCTTTCATCCTTCATTCTATCTCATCTTCCTCTCGTCACCGGAGTTCTTCATGGTGGTTCTTCATGATTTAATTCATTCTTCAAGAGTTCATCAAGTATCATTCCATCCTCTCAAGCTCATGTTCTATTATTTCCTTCTTCAACCGGAGTGCTGCCTAAATCCTTTTAGTCTTATTCGTTTCTTATCTCGTTTGAACTAGAGTTGTTTCATAGTCTATCTGATTCCGTGAGCTTTCGTTTCTCGTCATTCTCACCGTTCCTCTCTTCTTCCCGAATGCTCTCGATTCTTTGCTTCTTCTCTTCAGTTCTTGTTTCACCTCATCCCTTTCCCTTCCGTCTCGGTCCTAAGATCTCGGGACGAGATCTCTTATTAGTGGAGGAGTGTTGTAACGCCCCGGATTTGATGCGCCAGGTGTCTGCCAGTTATTCGCCGTCGTTGCCATCTCATTTGCTTGTGTGTTGCATTTTATCATGTCATCATGTGCATCTCATTTTGCATACGTGTTCGTCTCATGCATCCGAGCCTTTTCCCCGTTGCCCGTTTTGCAATCCGGCACTCCTATGTCCTCCGGCGTTCCCCTTTTTGTCTCTCATTGTGAGCGGGTGTTAAACTTTCACGAATGGCCCGAGTCTTGACAAGCGGCCTTGGTACACCACCGGTAGACCGCCTGTCAAGTTTCGTGCCAATTGGAGGTCGTTTGATACTCCAACGGTTAACCGCGTAGCCCGAAACCCCTTCTTTGTGTTGCAGCCCAACACCCCTCCAAACTGGCCCAAAACCCATCTAACTCCCCTCCAAGCTCTCGGTCGTTCGATCACGATCGCGTGGCCGTAGACCGCTCCTCATTTGGACTCTCCTAGCTCCCTCTATCTATATATATGTCCTCTCCCCCGAAATTCGCGGATGAAATCCCCCTAACCCTAAAAACCTCCCTCCGCGCCGCCGGACATGTCCGCCGACGGCCAGACTCGTCTAGCCTCCACCCCACCCTGGCGAATCGCGTGCCGACACGTCATCTCCTTCGTCGCCGCAGCCAACCGCTCCCCGCCACCTGTCCCGCGTCGTCGCTGCTCGTCCGCCCCGCCCTCGCGGCCCGTCGTGGCCCGCACTCGTCCCTCCCGGCCCGCGCGCCGCTCGCCGCCGG
>NC_041389.1:583087228-583124557 GCF_002162155.2 Triticum dicoccoides
GCCATCCGCCGCCGCCGCCCGAGGCCGCCGCCTCCTCGCCGGGGTTCGCCGGTCCCGCTGTCTCCGACCTCTGCGCTGCTCGCCGGAGCTCCCTACCGCTCGCCGTCGCCGTCTCCGGCCAGATCCGGCGAGATCCGGTCCGGCACCGCAGGGTGGATCAGATCCACCACCACCACGAACCAAACGCCCGTCGCCCCGATCCCGGATCTCCTCGTTCCGCACGCTTCCGTCCTGCGTTGACTTTCGCGGAGGTATATTTTTCACTAAGTCCCTAAGATTCTCAGCATTCTGGTGTCCTGTTCAACACATCATAACTCCGCATCCGTGGCTCCGTTTCATGCGTGAAATATTTCAAATTGTTCGTCTCAACAAGTAATTCATTTCGTTCCATTGCATCATGTTCATTTGACTCCATCTTGATGCCTGAATCTTCGTTGCAAGAGTGCTAGGTGATGTTGTCTGCTGTCTGTTAACAGAACATGCTCATTTGTCAGTTTTGCCATGTTTGATGTGTGCATCCTATGAGGTTGATGTCTACATGTGTTTTGATCTATGCCATGCCATATTTACAGAGGTGCTTACCATATATTTTTGTGATCAATGTGGTGACTAGAACAAGCATGTAAACTAGGCTTCGTGATGTTGCTGATTTTAGTCCCTGTTCTGCTGTTATTTTGATGCCATGTAAACATGATGCTGCAGAGAGATCCATGCATATTTTGAGATACTTTAGTAAGGGTGTTTTGAACATATGGTTATTTTCTATCCATTCGTGCCACTGTTTGCAATTATGGAGTAGTCTAGCTTGTCATTTTCGTGCTCTACTTTTTCTACAAAATGTTTCCTGGCAGATTGTTTACATGTTATTCAATTTTGCCAAGGTTGTTGTAGTTGATCCTTGCCTGCTATGAAATTGTTCTTGCCTTGGTTAGCTTCATAAACATGTCTTCTTGCTGATGCTATGCTTACCTTGTCATGCAATGACTTGTGGTGAGTGAATCAAGCTTGTTAAGTAGTGTACTTGCTGTTACTGTTTTGCTAGGCTGAATGTGTTATTTCGTGATGCTATGTAAACCTACTGCTCCAAGTCATTCTATGCATAATCTGGAGATGTTCACTAAGGGTGTTTTGTTATACATGTTATGCTCTATCCATCCATGCCCCTGGTTGCAATTATAGCCTGCTGTAGCTTGTTGTAAACTTGCTCCAAAGTTGCTTAATAATGTTGCTGTCATCCTGTTAACCTTCAGTTCAGTTGTTGCCATGATTGTTGCTAGTGTTCCATGCACCCTATGAACTTTCTATTGCCATGCTTAGCTTAATAAACATGTCTTATTACTGTTGGGTGCCTTGCCATGCCATGTATTGCTCTGTGGTGAGTGGTACAAACTCACCAACATGCCTACTTATTGTTGTTCCTGCCATGTTTGAATCTGTATTATAACTTGCTATGTTTACATGGGTGCCATCATATCTTCTGATCCTTTTTGGCTCTTGGTCAGTAAAGGACTTTTGTTCTATGCAATTAGTAGGTTCATGCCATGCCTTTGTTTGCCATGATAAGTTCCTGTAGCATGTTGTTTGATAGCTCTAAACAGTGCAACCTGATGTTATTTCTGCCAAGTCTGAAACTGATATTATTTGCAATCTTGCCATGTGTGTTTGAGTATGTTCTAGTGATTTCTGGAGATAGCTCAGTGTTCATGTTTTGTTATGCTTTACCTGTACATCATGCCCATGTCTTTTGTTTTCTTGTTGAGGTCCTAGTTGCTGTTTTGGACAGATTGTTGCTATAACTTGTATAGTGTGTGTGTTGAACCATTGCTCCGTTTTGAGTGTGCTCTATATGAAACTTGCTTGATTTTGCATGCAGTTTCATATTATCATGTTGCATTCATGTTTTGAGGTGTTTTCTTGATGTTTGTATGCATTTTGCATCAATGCCATGTTTATCTTATTTTGCTCATATCTTCTAGGCCGTAGCTCCAAATCTAATGAACTTTATATGTAACTTGACTAGAATCTCGTGTAGATCATCTTGGTGTATCTTAACTTGCTATTTAACAACTTCAACTTAATGTTTGTTCAGATCTGGACCAATTTCGAAATTTGCTTGTGAGGACTTACCGGAATTGTTATATGTTGTTCCCGGCCTCCTTTAAACTTGCCTTGATGTGTTGCTCTTGTTTGCATCATCTCTTGCCATGAGTAGCTTCATGTAGTCTTGTCTTGCATCATACTTGTTTGTGCATCATGTCTTGTCTATGTGTGGTGTGTTTACCATGTTGTGTGCTTCTTCTCGATAGTTCCCGTTTCGTTGCGATCGTGAGGATTCGTTCGTCTACGCTTGGTTCGTCTTCGTGGCTTCATCTTCTTCATGGACTCGTTCTTCTTCCTAGCGGGATTTCAGGCAAGATGACCGCTACCCTGGATCTCACTACTATCATTGCTATGCTAGTTGCTTCATTCTATCGCTATGTTGCGCTACCTATCACCTGTTTATCAAGCCTCCCAAATTGCCATGAACCTCTAACCTTTGACACCCTTCCCAGCAAACCATTGTTTGGCTAAGTTACCGCTTTGCTCAGCCCCTCTTATAGCGTTTTTAGTTGCAGGTGAAGTTGAAGATTGCTCCATGGTGGACATGATTTTGTTGGGATATCACAATATCTCTTATATTATTATTAATGCATCTACATACTTGGTAAAGGGTGGAAGACTCGGCCTTTTGCCTGGTGTTTTGTTCCACTCTTGCCGCCCTAGTTTCCGTCATACCGGTGTTATGTTCCCGGATTTTGCGTTCCTTACGCGGTTGGGTGATTTATGGGACCCCCTTGATAGTTCGCTTTGAATAAAACTCCTCCAGCAAGGCCCAACATTGGTTTTACCATTTGCCTCACCACCACCTATACCCTTCCCTTGGGTCGGCCAACCCGAGGGTCATCTTTATTCAGCCCCCCCGGGCCAGTGCTTGTCTAAGTGTTGGTCCGAACCAGAGCCACTTGCAGCGCCACCTCGGGGAAACTCGAGGTCTGGTTTTAGTTTTACGTAGTGTTCATCCGGTGTTGCCCTGAGAACGAGATATGTGCAGCTCCTATCGGGATTGTCGGCGCATCGGGCGGTCTTGCTAGTCTTGTTTTACCATTGTCGAAATGTCTTGTAAACTGGGATTCCGAGTCTGATCGGGTCTTCCTGGGAGAAGGTATATCCTTCGTTGATCGCGAGAGCTTATCATGGGCTAAGTTGGGACACCCCTGCAGGGTATAATCTTTCGAAAGCCGTGCCTGCGGTTATAGGCAGATGGGAATTTGTTAATGTCCGGTTGTAGATAACTTGACACCAGATACGAATTAAAACACATCAACCGCGTGTGTAGCCGTGATGGTCTCTTCTCGGCGGAGTCCGGGAAGTGAACACGGTTTATGGGTTATGTTTGACGTAAGTAGGAGTTCAAGATCACTTCTTGATCATTGCTAGCTTCACGACCGTTCCATTTGCTCTCTTCTCGCTCTTATTTGCGTATGTTAGCCACCATACTTGCTTAGTCGCTGCTGCAGCCTCACCACTTTACCCCTTCCTTTCCTATTTAAGCTTTGCTAGTCTTGATACCCATGGTAATGGGATTGCTGAGTCCTCGTGGCTCACAGATTACTACAACAACAGTTGCAGGTACAGGTTATGCGATGATCATGACGCGAGAGCGATGTTTGCTTGCTTGAGTTCTTGTTCTGCTTCCTCTTCGATCAGGGGATAGGTTCCAGGTCGGCAGCCTGGGTTAGCAGGGTGGATGTCGTTTGAGTTTCTGTTTGTGTTTCACCCGTAGCCGGATTATGCTCTTATGTATTGTGATGTTGTATTCGTGTGGCATTGTATGCCCCTTGTATGTATCCCCATCTATTATGTAATGTTGATGCAATGATATCCACCTTGCAAAAGCGTTTCAATATGCGGGTCTATCCTTGGTGGGACCTTCGAGTTCCTTTTGGATAGGGTCGCATATTGGGCATGACATCCCCTTCTTGGACCCTCCGGCCTCCCCAGTTGTGGCGGCCTTCCTTTTCTTTCCGCCCCCCGCTGGAGGGGGAGAGGCTTCTTCTTCTTCCTCCTCCTCGTCCTCAGAGGCGGAGGGCGCTTCGGGGTTGTCAGGCGATGAATCCGACACCACCAGGCGTCGGGAACTCTTTTGAGTCCCCGTGGGCTTCTTCTTGGCCTTCTTCTCCGGCACCACGTGAGGTGCCGGAACCAGCAGCTTCGTCAAGCGTGCGTCTGCTGGGCCTTCGGGCAAAGGGGCCAGACAGTCAAATTGTTCGGATGTCCTCTTCCAGTCCTGTCAAAGGAGCAGGAGTTTAGATCCTACGTAGAGTCAAACTATGAAAATCAAGTGTCCCGTGAAGGACTAAAAGCAAGCTTACTTCGGTGGCTTGGCACTTGGCGCAGAATCCGCGATCCTCGGTGATGGGAGGGGAGACCTCAGAGCTCTTGAATAGCACCTTCCAGGCATCCTCGTGCTTTGTGTCGAAGAGCCGGGACAAAGTCTGGTGCTGGGCCGGGTCGAACTCCCACAAGTTGAAGGCCCGTCGTTGACACGAGAGGATCCGGCAGAAGAGCATGACCTGGACTATGTTGACAAGCTTAACCTTCTTGTTCACCAGGTCTCGGACGCAGGTTTGAAGTCCGGTCACCTCTTCCGGACTACCCCACAACAGGCCTGTCTCTTTCCAAGATGTGAGCCGTGTGGGGATGCCAGATCGGAATTCGGGGGCGCTGCCCATTCAGGGTCACGCGGCTCGGTGATATAGAACCACCCCGACTGCCACCCTTTGATGGTCTCTACGAAGGCGCCCTCGAGCCATGTAACGTTGGCTATCTTGCCCACCATGGCGCCTCCGCACTCCGCTTGATGGCCGCCCACGACCTTCGGCTTGATGCTGAAGATCTTCAGCCATAGGCCAAAGTGAGGCTAGATGCGGAGGAAGGCCTCGCACACGACGATAAACGCCGAGATGTTGAGGATGAAGTTCAGGGCCAGATCGTCAAAGTCCAGGCCGTAGTAGAACATGAGCCCCCTGATGAACGGGTGAAGAGGAAAGCCCAGTCCGCGGAGGAAATGGTGGAGAAATATGACCCTCTCATGGGGCCCAGGGGTGGGGATGAGTTGCCCCTCATCTAGAAGCCGGTGCGCGATGTCGTCAGACAAGTATCCGGCCTTTGTCAACTTTTTGATGTGCCCCTCCGTGACGGTGGAGGCCATCCATCTACCTCCCGCTCCGGACATGATTGGAGAAGGTTGAGGCAGGAAGTGTGGACTTGGGCGCTGGAGCTCGAGTGTGCAGGAATGGATAAGCAAAGGAGGAAGAAGGCGTAGATGGAAAGGGTGGGTCCTTATCCCCTTATATGGGCGGCGAAACTATGAGCCTCCACCAGCCTAATAAAACTCGCTTATCTCCCAACCGCCGCGGTTAATGGCGCGGTTGGGTTACCCACGCCCGTATTGATGAGAATCCTGGAATAAGGGGACACGATCTCTGCTTTGACAAGACGTGCCAAGGAAACCGCCTCGCTAAACACGCTAAGGTGGGACAGTAAAACGAAACGAATAAAGGCTTGGCCGTGGCGTGGTGTCACGCTGCGGAATACGTCAGCAGATTAGATTTGTGCATATATTATTCTCTCTATGGTGGTATGTGGAACTTATTTTGCAGAGCCGGACACTATCCTTGGGTTCAACATCTTCTATAAGGTATTCGGAGGAGGAACCCACCTTGCAGTGCGATGACAATTTGCGCGCCGGACTCGTCATCATTGAAGCCTGGTTCAGGGTCTACTGAGGGAGTCCTGGATTAGGGGGTGTCTGGATGGCCAGACTATGACCTTTGGCCGGACTCCTGGACTATGAAGATACAAGATTGAAGACTTCGTCCCATGTCCGGATAGGACTTTCCTTGGCGTGGAAGGCAACCTGGGCGATTCGATATGAAGATCTCCTCCCATTGTAACCGACTCTGTGTAACCCTATCCCTCTCCGGTGTCTATATAAACTGGAGAGTTTTAGTCCGTAGGACGAACAACAATCATACCATAGGCTAGCTTCTAGGGTTTAGCCTCTAGGATCTCATGGTAGATCAACTCTTGTACTACCATATCATCAATATTAATCAAGCAGGAGTAGGGTTTTACCTCCATCGAGAGGGCCCAAACCTGGGTAAAAACATCGTGTCCCTTGTCTCCTGTTACCATCCGCCTAGACACACAGTTCGGGACCCCCTACCCGAGATCTGCTGGTTTTGACACCGACACCCACGCATAGAGGATTATGAGGGTGCACTGGTTCGCTGTGGTGTGAGGCTGCCGTCGCCGCAAAATAACATGGGGTGTGGATGAGTAGAGGGATGGCCTGGCCAGCGGTGGGAGTAGTAGGGGGCGGTGAGCTCTCCGTCGCATCGCAGCCGGCCACGGAAGGAAGGAGCACGAGGCACGACCGGCGCTAGTTTGGGCGGCTGGAGCAAGAAGACCAGAGGTTGAAGAAGCACTACCGCCGTTGGATGGACATCGTACGGTCACTGGAGCTAGAATCGTGCATATTGACTAAGTTGACAAAGCCCTTCGTCCCTGTCAACTTAGTGGGCCCACAAGTTAGCCTGCCACTATACTGGGTCCCAACTAGCAGGGGGAGTATTCATTTTTTTGTGCGTAATAAGGAGGCACTTCCTTGCGTGCGAAGATATAGCTGGTGGGTCCAAGCTATCAGCGGCGGTAACATTTTTCCACGAAATACAAAGGCCCTTTTGATGGGTCCTAGATGTCAGGTGGAGGAATAATCATTTTGCACGTAATAAGGGCACTTCCTTGCGGCCGCCGTGGACCTAGCTGTTAGCCTCTCCACGTACAGTCCACGTACGATGGAAGCTGTTCCTTGACCACGTTGACCACGCCACACCGAGAGCACCAGGGCAGTGGACGATGGCGAGGCCTAGGAAGGGGACAACGCGGAGCCGGGGAAGACGCGACAGTGGATGCCCACATGTAGAGGAGTACGAGGGTTCACTGGTTCGCTGCGGTGTGAGGCTGCCGTCGCCGCAGAATACTAGTTAACAGGGGGTGTGGGTGAGTAGAGGGATGGCCTGGCCAGCGGTGGGAGTAGTAGGGGGCGGTGAGGCCTCCGCTGCATCGTAGCCGGCCACGAGAGGCAGGAGCACGAGGCACGACCGACGCTGGTTTGGGCGGCTGGAGCAAGAAGACTAGAGGTTGAAGAAGCACTACGGCCGTTGGATGGACATTGTACGGTCACTGGAGCTAGAATCGTGCATATTGACTAAGTTGACAAAGCCCTTCGTCCCCGTCAACTTAGTAGGCCCACAAGTCAGCCTGCCACAATACTGGGTCCTAGCTAACAGGGGGAGTATTCATTTTTTGTGCGTAATAAGGAGGCACTTCCTTGCGTGCAAAGATATAGCTGGTGGGTCCGAGCTGTCAGCGGCGGTAACATTTTTTTCGTGAAATACAGAGGCCCTTTCGGTGGGTCCCTGATGTCAGGTGGAGGAATCATTATTTTGCGCGTAATAAGGAGGCATTTCCTTGCGTGTGGCCGTGGACACAGCTGTCGGCCTCTCCACGTACAGTCCACTTCAGATGCATGTCGGTCGTTGACCACGTTGACCAGGCCGCGTCGAGAGCACCAGGGCGGTGGACGACGACGAGGCCTAGGAAGGGAACGAGACGGAGGCAGGGAAGACTCGGCAGTTGTTTCCCACGCGGAGGGGAGTATGACTGTACGAGGGTTTACTGGTTCGTCTGTCGTCGCCGGAGAATAACAGCAGGTGTGGGTGAGTAGAGGGATGGCTAGGCCTGCAATGGTAGTACGATGGGGCGGTGAGGCCTGCGCGGTAGCAGAGCCAGCCGCGGGGAGGGGGGAGCAGGCAGTCCCGCCGGTGCTTGTTTGAGCGGCTGGAGCAGGAAGAGCAGAGATTGAAGAAGCACGACGGCCGTTGGATGGAAATCCAACAGTCGCTGCTTGTGCGTCAACCCTCTTTTTAGGAAAGCCTAAAATCTGTGGAAAACAACATACATCCCATCTGCCATTATTTCTAATAATTTACAGCCCATTTGCTAATTCTTAAGGGTTTTTTTGGAGCCCATATTCTTTTTGTTAGCAATACAACCCATATTGTGGTCATGGTTAAAAATAAATGTATATCAATATAAAGTCCAACAAATTGTCCACGCATAAAAATCAATGCAATTTAAAATCTCGAAATGAAAAAAAGAAATTTGAAACTAATTGCTGGTTTGATGTGTTTTAAAAATGTACAACCCATTTCTCATTACTGATAGGCCATTTTCTTGGCCAGCCGAATGAAGCTATCCTCGTCTTGAAAGATTTGCAGCCCAACAGGCCTGGCAAAGCGACTTACTTGGCAAATCACAAAAAAATGTGCTGTGGCCGTGGACCCAGCTGTCAGCCTCTCCACGTACAGTACTCTTCCGATGGAAGTCGGTCGTTGACCACAATGACCACGCCGCGCTGAGAGCACCACGACGGTGGACGACGGCGAGGCCTAGGAAGGGGATGACGCGGAGCCGAGGAAGACGCGAAAGTGGATGCCCACACGTAGAGGAGTATGAGGGTTCACTCGTTCGGCTGCGGTGTGAGGCTGCCGTCGCCACAGAATAACAGGGGGTGTGGGTGAGTGGAGAGATGGCCTGGCCAGTGGTGGGAGTAGTAGGGGGCGGTGAGGCCTCTGCGGCATCACAGCCGGCCACGGGAGGCAGGAGCAGGCGGCACGACCGGCGCTGATTTGGGCGGCTGGAGCAAGAAGACCAGAGGTTGAAGAAGCACGATGGCCATTGGATGGACATCGTACGGTCACTGCAGCTAGAATCGTTCATATCAACTAAGTTGACAAAGCCCTCCGTCCTCGCCAACTTAGTGGGCCCAACTATTAGCCTCTCCACGTACAGTATACTTCCGATGGAAGTCGTTCCTTGACCATGTTGACCACGCCGAGTTCCATTGCATGCATGCGTCCATGGGCGTGGTGCGTCCCCACTGTCAGCCTCTCACGTACAGTCATCTTCGCAACAATAGCCTGGTCGGCGGTGGGGTAGCGCTTCGCAGTGATGCGTGCTAAGCAGAGCCGCTAGCCGCCGGAGGCCGGACCAGGCGGTCCCGGCGACGCTGGAGGAAGAAGACGAGAGATTGAAGGTGCATGCCGACTGTTGGATATAAATTCAATGGCTATAGATGTCACAATCATTTGTTGACCAAGTTGACAACGCCCTGCGTAGGCTTCGACCTATTGGCCCACATGTAAGCATGCAAAAATGTGGCATATATTTAACCCATGTTTTCTAGAATGTATAGTCCATTTGCTGGGCTGGGTGAACAAATAATTTTGCGTCAATCAGGCCCATTTATATTTTCTAAGAAATCCCAGCGCATTTGCACTTCCTTGAAATACACGAATTAGCTGGGCTCGTTATATTTTCTAAGAAATCCCAGCCCATTCATACACGAATCCCAACCCATGTCGAGAAGCACTAGCGTTGAGTGAGGACCTGGACCTGGAAAGAGTACATATTGCTACTGACTGTCTGAGAGTCGTCCGAGAAATCGAAGCACCAAAGAACCTTGCTGGACATTGTATGGTGTTTCATGAGATCAAAGAACGAAGCAATTTATCTAGGGCTTGTCTTTTTAGTCATGAACAGCGCGAATGTAATGAGGAGCCTCATAGACTAGCACGTATGGCTACGTCTCTTGATATAGGTAGGCATGTGTGGCTGGATGCACCACCTGCTCATTTATGTATCCCTGTAAGCATTGAACTTAGGCAATAAAGTGCGCTGTGATTCTCAAAAAACAAAATGTTGGGCTCGTTATATATATAATGTTATGTTAGAAGGAGCAATTAGTATCAAAGAATAAACTGGAGAGGCACATTTTTTTATATATAATTAATAAATTAACGAGTTATTGCTCAAAATAAAAATGAGTGCATCATTATTAAATTGGTCCTTAAAATCTTCGCAAGCTTTTGTACGCAATCACCAGGATTTTCCTTGCCTGTGAGTCAAAAACAACCAGGATTTTCCTTGCCAACTTCCGTTAAACATTTACTTTTATAAGTTAATAACATGTGGGATGTTTTTATAATGTATATATAAGTCTCTATTAAATATACAATAATAGTAATAATATAAATATATATAATGTGGTTAGAAGGGAAAACATAAATTGGACACAACATTATTATTCTTATATATAGATAAATATAACAGAGACCTGCGTTTTATTAAAAAATACATTGGGGTGCCGATCTTTAAGAAAAAGCCCATAGGCCGGTATGGACCTCAAAAAATAAGTTGAAACCAGTGTCTCCGTATGTCGTGGGCTACGCATGTTAAAATACAAAACCTAGGCCTAGCTGATACTTGTTCACCCTCTGGAAAAAAATGATACAAGATCCCCGAGCGAACTGGATTAAAGAGGGGGCCGGCGGCACGACTGAAGAAGCACATCAGGAGCGATTTTTTTCTTCTTCAGTGGATGGCTCTCGATAGCATTTTTTTACTTGCCTCTGCACCATACAACTTGTATTTTTAGCCTCCCTGTCTGTCGTGGTGGACCAGCAGCCCATTTGCTAGGCGGGCCAACCTACAAAAACCAGCACTCGATTTTTCATCAAGCCCCAAAAACAACGCAGTACTATGTTTGTTTTGAGGCCGAAAAAATTACGGCAGGGGTTGAGCAGGGGAGAGGGGAAGACAGAGTAATAAAAATATTAAAAAGACCTGATGCACCGTTGCTACCCTAACAAAGCAGGTGCAATTCTTCTCAGGAAGAAGGTGTGCCGTTGACACCCACACGTCACATACCCTACAGTAGGCATACTAACATGTTCACACACAAATACAACAGAAAAGGTAAACATTCGTATCAAACTCAGGTTCACAGGACACGTTCATATTCATAGCCAACATTCACTATCAACAACTCAAAAGATTCATATATACACAAGCTCAGCATATCTATGCATCCAAATGATTGATAGTCACACAACAATATTCATGCATTATTCACAAAAAGATTCAGATATACACATGTTCAGTATGTTTATGCATCAAAATGATTGAGATCACAGCCAATATGATCCATGGACGAACTTTAATTACCTAGGGTATAGACTGGTAAATGGTGTTCAGTCGGAGGTACTTCTTGCTAAAATTAGTTCTTGTACGAGTAAACTTTCGAGTACATAAGAGGCATCACAGACAATCTGAACTTTGCTTGTAGGTTTATCCTCAAATAGTGGCCTTATGTTGAGCGAGGTTTGAGCAACTTGGCCACTACTTTGATCCAACTAGTTTACTGGCTCATCTTGGTCCTGTAGCTCGCCAAAATTCTACATTGTAGACGAGAAAGGAGGCAGTTGAGAAAATGAACCACCCAAATTTTTTGTGCAGTTCAACTGAAATGGACAATCCCTGGCGTGCAGACTGATTAAGTGCCAGATGAATATATGCACCAACCAACTTGTCTGGAATCTTTAGACTCCATGCCATACAGTTCGCTACCATATCTGCCGATAACCAAAAGGCACAAGTTGGGACCAAAGACCGGACTGTGTTCTTTTGGGCTATGCGCCAAGCAATATTTTTGGCGTTCACTCTCCTAATACTTGGGAGTTTGACAACTGGTTGACGCCGGTTGATACTCGAATGAATATAGGCACTTCTTGTCAACATCTATGCTTGTCTGAGTGAACTTTGGAGTACATGGCAGCAACATAAGTATCTGTCCATCTGATCATTTTGTGCAGTTCTACTGAAATCACCCAATGCAATGATTTGCCTGCGAGTTCAGGCTCCAAGTTACTCCTTTATAAAATCGGCAAACAGTAGCACAATACCAAATTACCAATACATGACAAGCACAATAATCAGGATAAAGACTAGTACCAACCTATGTGAGGTAGCATATCAATTACTATTTCCTTTCACTGGAAGTCGAGATAAGAGACTGACAGGAAATGAAGGAAGCAAGCAAGCCGAGACAAAGCGACTAACATGAAGGGAACGAAGCGGTTGAGGCAATGAAGCACCCAAAGTTTTTGTGCAGTTCCACCAAAATCGAGCATCCCTGTTGGCACATATATTGAGAGAGTGAGATTATTGTAATAGTGGGACTAGTTGATGAAACATACACTAACAAACAGAAGCACCCTTATTATCTTAATGGGTAAAGTTCAACATAGTAGTCTTGCTTAAAGAGAGGTATTAGTTTATTTAATCAGTGCCAATTAGCTCAACACTCAAAACATTGCCATGTATCATAGGTTGCAAAACTTTCACGTGCAAAGATAAAGTAGTTTCTCATGATAGTAGCAACACAGTAGCACAATACATATATAGGTATAACAAACTAATATGGCTGAAGGCCTTAGGCTGGTACCAACCTGAGCAAAATATGCTTATTCAAGTAATTCCAGAAGAGATGATAAAGCACTCACTGGAATCACTCAATAGTATATATTTTTGTGCACTTCAAATGTATGGTTGAAATAACTCTTGTTTACCAGTGATGAGATTATATTGAAAGATTATCAAGAACTTCTAGCAGAGTTAAAGCACTGGCTAGGATACAGTTCATTGTATTCTCTAGTGCAGTTCCACTAAAATGTATGATTGGCACAACATGATCCCTGTTTGCACAAGTAGGAAAAAGGTGAAACCTTCATTAGCTTAGTGAGAAAGGATAGAAAGACAATAGCATTATTATGTCATGACACTACCAAGATTCCCTCCCTGCTCCACCACATGATTCACCTCCAGATACATATATACACATACATGATTCAACATAGGGTGCTACTAAAGATTTGTTTAACTCTGACGGGAAAATTAGGCAGCAATAAATTAGTGCTACTTAAGTACTCCTGATTAATTAAGTGTCCTTGCAGGAGAGACGACAGAAGTGGAAGGGCTCCCTGGAGGATCGTCTCACATGTAAGGGAGACATTGTCAGAGCCCTTGAATGGCCTCGACTGAGGCCTCGACTTCAGCAAGATCAACTTGGCACTGTTGATCGTGTAGAGCTGGGTCACACATGCATCCAGAATCCGGTTAATTAGTATGATGTGTCGTTAAGCCAAGTACTACTATGCTGCATTTCTCTATCTATCTCTACTCTCTTATCTATTACTCTTATACTCTTACAAAAAAAAGATTTGGTGATCTTGTTGTTAAGTGCATCTCGATGTTACGTGCAACGAACGAGCATCTTGCTAGTCTTCCAAGTAAATTAAGACTAGTAGCAACACAGCAATACAACACCACTAGCAAGATGTCAGGGTAACATAGGACGGTACCATCGTGTGATCTTCTTCATTTCCTCCTCCTCCTCCTTCTTCTTCTTCC
Organism: Triticum dicoccoides; assembly: GCF_002162155.2. Taxonomy (NCBI): domain Eukaryota; kingdom Viridiplantae; phylum Streptophyta; class Magnoliopsida; order Poales; family Poaceae; genus Triticum; species Triticum dicoccoides. Next base: position 583,100,645 of record NC_041389.1, read on the forward strand.
TATTCATGCTCTGTTTCTCTTTCTCCTCACCAGTTGGTGAACATGATTGGCCTTCTAGTTCAGAATTGGTTTTGTCAGCGAGGGAATACAAGTGTACTAGTAAAAAAATAGCATTATTTTCTCATGGCAGTCAAAAATAGAGATGAATAGATGGATTAAATATCATTTTATCTAAAGGAAGGTTATGGAGCCAATATGGATGATGAGGATTGGAACACAGATCTCCCTTTGTGCAGTTCCACCGAAATGAACCAACTATTCCATTCTGACATTCCAGTTAAACAGCACAAAAGTCACTTCTTTTAAGAAGAGTTTTGTGCAGTGCACCAAAAGGTCACAACAGCAACCAGGTGAATTGGATATCCCTCTTTGCACAAAAAGGTACAGTGGAAAAAGTCAGAGTCTCAAACAATTACAGGCAAAAAAATTTGGCTAAACTTGTCGTGGCTTATAACAGTGGCATGGCTTCATTTTTACCAGGGACATTAGATTAAGAACAGCTAAATATTTGGTATAAGGGCATGGGATAGTGGGTGCACCAACAGTCCAGCACCATGTACATATACAGGGGCATAAAGTGGTGATTCATAGTTTGTTCCCCCGAGAAACAAACATCCAAGAAACATATCTGGGTTGGTCCCATTTTTGTTCACTCTAGCCACCTACTCCTATGTGTGGATAGCGAATCTAGTCCTGGTCATACCACTGTGTACAACGTTACCCCTATATATCCCTTTTAGACCAAGATACCGGTTGGATGACCAGTCTGTACTACTTTCACCCCCTTTCCTTCCTATTTGTACCAAGTCCGATGTACATACTAAATTCCCCCACCCCCACTTTATTTCTTGTTTGAACCAAGTACTCCCTCCATCCGGAATTACTTGTCATCAAAATGGATGTGTCTAGAACTAAAATACATCTAGATACATCCATTTCAATGACAAGTATTTTCGGACGGAGGGAGTACAAGATTCGACTACATGAAGTAGCTTTACCTCTAACAATAGAAGAAAAAAAATACTAGGTGACATTGGACCATCCGATCGAGAGGGGCTGAGAGGTAGAAAATGATGCCCATGCAGCAACGTAGCGAGCTGGGGAGGTAGAGCTAAGGCGGTTTCGAACGAAGATAACCTGAAGGTCGTCGGGATGTGGATAGCTGGGCGGCGGGAGGCCGGATCCGCCCACAGGCAATGACGAAGGGATCGGAGGACCTCCCGCGCTGGCGCTCGGCCAGAGATAACGGTGCGGCTGGCAGTGGGTCTCCTCCCTCGCTATCGACAACGGCCTAAACGCTGCCCCTCCCCCCCTTCACCGGCGGAGGGGGATACGTCCGGATCTGTAACCAGCAGTGAGGATAGAAAGCTAGTGTTTTTTGAAGGGAGAAAGACAGTGTTACTACCCCTATCTTGTTTAGATCTGGAGAGGATGAGAGTGTGTGAATAGTGCAACCCTAGCAAGCAAGTGCGGAGGCTCCGGCCTATATATACGTAGTGGGGTAGTTTTCCTTTTTCACTCCATCAAAACAATCGTTTAAAATTGTGTACTACTACATGCCAGGTCACAGTTTTTTTAGTTGTTGATTGTTTTTTGAGATAGCTACCCGCTTGTTCCAAGTGGTGTTACGGTGTGCCAGGTCGCACTTTGTATCGTTCAAGTCTGGTACTACAAGTCCCTCTATTAAATGAACAACCACCCCCTCGTAAAAATTGTGAACAAGCCCACGGCTAAAATTAGCGGAAACATGGGTTGCCCTAACATGCATTATTATTTATATTTTCTACTCCACATGTCATAGACACAAAAATAATGTGTCATAGACACAAAAATTGTGGCAAGATTCCCTTAGGCAAGCCAAAGTGTGTCTAACAATTTGAGCAACTCAGGTTAGGCAAGTGTGGCAAGTGTGGGAAAAATAATGTGGCAACATAAGACAAACATAGTCACAATCCAAACAGCCCCGTAATTTTTTGTGACATGCATGAAAATTTGGTTAGTTAAATTTATAGTCAAAATTTGGCAAGGTGCATCAAATCAACACATGCAAGTATCAAAAGGAAAGTCACGACATGCATGCATGCGTTGGACTCCCTTCGTTTCCAAATATAAGTCTTTTTAGAGATTCCAACAAGTGACTACATACGAAGCAAAATATGTCTACATACGAAGTAGTCCATTTGAAATGTATAAAAAGACTTAGGTTGGCCATAGTGGGGGTAACATAAGTAGTATCATGCACTTGGGACTCGCAAACATGCTTATGTGGTAGGCAATTAAAGAAGAGAGAGATGGTTATAGTAACATAGGTAGATACCGTAACAAAATAAATGTGATGCTACTATGTGTCATGCATGTCATAAATGAGACCACCTATGATACTAATCTATGATACTATGCACTATAGAGATAGTAACATAGACTAGTAACATATGCATGTTACTAGTCTAAGTTACTCCCCACTATGACCAGCCTTATATCGAGTGCAGTGTTTTGATGTATCGCGTCAACTCATACAAGACCGAGAAATTTGATTACTACAACGCCCTCTCCCTCGCGGACTGAGCTTCGGTGCCTTAACTGCACCTGCCTTTGGCTGCATGACAGGAGGGCCAACCACCTGTTGGGCCCACCAGTCATAGACGCAAAGGCAGGAGCAGTAAGTAGAAGCTTTCTCTACACGCTATCCTTCCCGCACGAGGTGGACGGACATACAACAGTGGATTCGATACTGTAGAAGTAGGAGTAACATCATTGTTCGTCTTCTCGAAGAGGCGAAGAGCCAAGCGCAACCCAAAAGTGGCAGTTGCGAACGCTCGCGTGGTGTGGTGCCTTGGAGCACGCATATAGTAGCCAGGCTCTTGCATGAGACAAAATTGCTATTGTTTAACAATTAAACTCCATCATCCATTGGTTGATACTCATTCTACATAGGTCCACGCGCTTAGCACCGTTTCCTCCTGGGTTCACCAACGTTTATTTGCTAATTAATAGCATTGCTTGCAATGAACTAGCCATTCCAAGTCATTAAAAGCATGCACACCTCTCATCTCTTATTGGTTGATATGTCAAGAAACAAGAAACAAGGTAGAAGTTAATGCACCGCACCTAAGTGTTTTGGGACTATTTGGTTTTCGTAAGATGACTTACACACCTAGACGGAGGGAGTAGTATTGCCCTGTAAACCAGAAAGGAGTATTTGCCTTTCTAGAGATTTCAACAAGTGACTAGACTACACCGCGTGCAGCCGTGCAGTACTCCCTCCCTTTCGGTTTACAGGGCTCAAATCTCAAATCTCATGAACCAAGGCATTTTGCGATTGGAGGAATGTATCTCGTACTAGTTTACAAAACTACCCCAATTAAACTCATGCATTAATTACGTAGTTCTCTCGTTTTCCTCTCCGCCTTGGTCGCGGTGCACAATATTGAGCACTCCTATATGACTAGCCGCTCTATCTACATGCGGGACATTTCAAAGCATCCAGGCCCGCGTGCCATCCACCAAATCACAGCGAGGTGCTAAAGTCAAGACTCACCTGTCACCCCGGTGTTGTCAGGACCCCGATCCTAAGTCACACCGATCTAGCATGTAACACATCATATCACTTTGCGGCCTCACGCACGGTATTCCCACGGGTGCCACCTTACCTGGCCCGGGACCGTTTGCGCCTTTTGGCTCACGTATATGATAGTGCCACTAGCATCTATATGACAAAGAACCCGGGCTGACATGGCTAGTCGTGAACCCAGAGTGGCACTAACTTACAGGGACAGGCATACATGACCCAACAATGAACGTGTCGGTCATCAGCGGGTGAATCTAGGCTGTAGCATTGGGCTAGCAGGACTCTGGTGAACTGGGCTGTAGCGGGCTAACAGGACTCCGGAATTCATCGCGTGACATTTCCCCGAGGGGACAGACACAGGAACGAAGAAGGACACATGCCGGCCAGCCTAAGTGTTCTAGAGCAGTAGCAAGCTACCATGGCTCAGTGGAAACACTAGGAGACATTTCCCGGTAAGAGAGGCTACTAAGGATAAACAACTAGATAGTCAGATCCCACACATACCAAGCATTTCAATAACATACACACAATATGCTCGATATGTGCAAATACAACATGGCATCACAACATGACTCTACGACTCAAGTATTTATTCCATAGGCTCCGGGGAGCGAGATATTACAATCACGGGTCTCATGACCCAACATTCAGAGCATACAAGTCAAAGTACATGCGGAAGCTTAACATGTCTGAGTACAGACATCTACAAATGAAAAGGGCTAAGAAGCCTGACTATCTACCAGATCCTGCCGAGGGCACAAGATCGTAGCTGAGGTAACAAGCTAAACGTCGAAGTCCACGCGGTACTACTAGCGAGACTGAAGTCTCTCTGCAAAAACATAAATTAAGCAACGTGACTACAAATGTACCCAGCAAGACTTACATCAGAACTAACTACATATGCATTATTATCAACAAAGGGGATGGTGGGGTTTAACTGCAGCAAGCCAGCTTTGACTCGGTGGCTAACCTGAACTACGACTGCAAGCAACTCTTTTGAGGTGGCGCACACGAGTCCACATATTCACCATATCAATACACCACTATGGATCCGCTCCCGTCTCCCTACGAGAACGCCATCCATAGCACTCACGCTTATCTTGCGTATTTTAGAGTATCCACTTTCACTTGTCTATGAACTGTACAGGCAGCCCAGAAGTCCTTTTCCGTGGACACGGCTATTCGAATAGATCATATTAACCCTGCAGGGGTGTACTTCTTCACACACGCTCTCACCACTTACCGCCGTTTACACGACATGTACTTGGCAACCTTCAAGCGGAAGCCCAGCGAGGGTGTCGGCCACGACCTGACTAATCACACAAGTCTCTCGTCCAGGTTTATCGCCTATTCGGGTTCCATCCGCAAGGAGATCCGGCCGGGGTGTCGCTCACGGCCCCAAACAATGTGTGCAGGGTTCCCAAGCCCACCATCCGGGTGCCACTTGGTACACCAGGCCACTGTGCCTAGTCTGTCCCAAGCCCACCTGTACAGGGTGCCACTTGGTAGACTACTAACACTACCTACAAACACCAGAAACTAGTTGCAACTCCTGGACAAAGATCGAGTTGATTAATAAGTCGAGAGAGTCAATTAAGGATCCCAATGTGTGGTAGTAGCTGTTCATGGATCACAAACACAGAACTCAGTTCCTGAGGACGGCTGCAATGAGACAACCCACCATGTACTCCTACATGGCCTCCCACCGCTACCTTTACCAAATCGTGTTCACACACTTAGCTCTCAACAGTAGGACATGTTCACACACCTCCAATTCATCCCCGATGAATCAGACCTGACACAACTCTAAGCAATAGAAGGCATGAAAAATAAGCATGAATGAGTAGGCACATCAGGGCTCAAACAACTCCTACTCATGCTAGTGGGTTTCATCTATTTACTGTGGCAATGACAGGTCATGCAAAGGATAAAGGGGTTCAACTATCGCAGCATGTAACAGATATGTCGTTGTTGTCCTAATGCAGTAAAAGAGAGCAGGAGCGAGAGAGTGGGATTGTATCGGAATGAACAAGGGGGTTTTGCTTGCCTGGCACTTCTGAAGATAGTATAGTTCTTCATCGGTGTCATTGATCACATCGTCGGTACACGTCTACTGAGAGGGGACAAGCATCGACAAACAAAGAAGAAACACAATCAATGCAATGCAACAATATGATGCATAAATGTGACATGGCAATATGCTGTGGTTTGAGCTAATGCAGCTAGCAACAAAGTTAAATGAAGTTGGTTTGAACCCTAAGTTCAAATCCAAACTCCATATGTGAAATTCAAATGCCATTTACATGATTGGTCCTAAACAGCAGCTATAAGTTGTTCCAACATGCACGAAAATGGTACAGATGGATATATTGGATTTTTCTGATCATTTTTCATATATAAATTATTTCATTTGGAGTTACGGTTGATTTTATATGATTTTTAGAAGTTTAGGGTATTTTCTGGAATTTCCTGAATAAGAATAAATCCAGAAAATAACTAACTGCGTCAGCATTGCGTCATTGTGACGTCAGTGGTTAACGGGATTGGTCCAGGTTAAACTGACCGGTGGGACCCACTGGTCAGTGACGCAGTGTCTGTTTGTGACACTGATAGGCGGGCCGGGTCAACGGCCACGTCAGCGAGGTCAATGCCGACGCGTGGGGCCACTATGATTAATTTAAACTAAACAGGAATTAAGCAGTGGTTAGTTAAGTGTGTGGGGCCCAGTGTCAGTGACACGGTGCGGTGATTAGTGGCTAATAAAGCCAGCCACGTCAGCAAGTGACGCCGGCGACCACGGCGACGGCGAGACCTCGCCGGAGTTGCTCGGGGCGGCACTACAGATGGTGGTTTGCGACGGGGTTTGGCTCTACGGGGAGCTGGGGGCGGCATGCATCCAGTGGAACAAGCGGGAGGCCGCGGGGACGGCGGAGCTCGCCGGAGTTCGGCTCAAGCGAGTCCGGGGCTGCAGTGCTCGGGCGAGCCAACGGAGTGGCTAGTCAGCCTCCTGGAGGCGCCAGGAGCGTATCAGTACCCCTGGAGCGAACATGAGAAGCTCGGGAGCACGGGCTCGCCGGTCATGGCGGTCGGCGGCCGCGGGTGATCTCGGGGCTGCCGCTAGAGGGCGAAAATGACGCGGGGAAGAGATGGGAAAAGCGGGGGAGCTCACAGGGAGGCCGATGAGTAGCTCAGCGTGCTCGGGGACGCTCGGAGGTCGGCGAATCAAGCGACGGCGTTCTTCGGAGCAGACGAGGAAGATGGCGACATTGACAATGTTGCAGGGCATCCACGGGCGCGTTCTTTGGCTTGGAGCTTCATGGCATAGGGCGGAGCTAGAGGAAACGGCAACGGGGCAAGGGGACGGCGGTGGGCATGGTGGCAGTGAGCGGCGGCGACGGACGCGCTCGGCGCGGGTGAGAGAGAGAGAGCAGAGGAGGGGAGAGGCACGGGAGAGTGAGCGAGGGGGTTCCAGGTCTGCGTGGCGTCGTTGGAGATGTCCAGAGCGTCGAGGACGCAGGCAAGCAGGGTGGAGGTGGCCACACGGTGGTGCGCGCGCGTCGGGCACGCGCCCGTCCTCTTTGCAGGGAGGAAGACGACGGGGAGGGGGTGGCTTGGTGGGCTGGGCCGCCAGTTGGGCTAGCCAGCTGCAGAGCTGGGCCGAACAGGTAAGTTAGCCAGGTAATTCTCTCTCTCTTTTTTTTATTTCCTCTTTTCTATTTTTCTGCAACTTTGTGGCTTTACTAAAAATATCTAGGCATTTTCAAAAATCACCAAGCTGTGCATGCCCAATGTTTAGAATATATCCAACATGGAACATTTTGGTTTGGGATTATTTGGACATTTAAAATATTTACTAGCATTTAAATGCCCAAATGCAATTAACTAATGATTTAATCCAGCGACCCTCTGTTGTCCTAGAAAAGTGTGCACCATTTTTGTCAGAGGTTCTAGACCAAGGCAAAGATGATGAACATTTTAGTAGGGCATTTTGGGTTCATTGAAAATGATTTTAGTAAACCCTAGTTGGTTTAAGGGGGGTGCTGGGGCTTCTGTCATCCCCAATTCAACTTAAATAAAATTTAAACATGATGCAACAAGATGCAAACACTAGGCAGCACCAGAAGCTAGGGATGTGACAACTCACCACCACTAAGCAAAAATCTCATCCCGAGATTCAAGCGTAGGGTAATATAAAGGGGGAATGCAAACTAACACAATCTTCACAATCCAGGTTGCACTTCATAGGGGCGTTGATTCGATCACCATCTTTGTCTCGACATCTTGCTCTGAGAACTCCAACTAAGATGACAATGAGAGAAGAAAGAGACTCTAGAATAATCGATCTTCTCGAAGATCGAACAACTTGGGATTAACTCACAGAATGAGACATAGCAACATCTCTCGAACTGAGACACGAAGCACACATCTAGAGGGATGGAGTGGAGCAGATGACAAGGGTTCACTAAGTAGACAACAACCCCACACTTAAAAGGTGGTGATTGGTTGTCAATGTAGCGAGGAGTTGAGTTGCCATGATACCATAACGAGACACCTTAGGGATGGTGACTCGTAGATATATCCCCTTAAGTGGCAAAAAGAATTACCTTTGATTCAGAGATCATTGAGACTCTTTATACCAGCTTAAGGCAAATCACAATCGATCATTCGGAGGAGTTCGGTAGAATAACATACTCGGACTAGAATGGATGATGTGGACTACCTTGTTGAAGACAACGCAAGGGATGATTTTGCTTGCGCGTGCTCTCCAGAACTTGAGCATTTCCATATTCATCAAGGTTTTACCAACATCCGCGCCGAGGATCCTGGCAACACATCTTACTACCATGATGAATGGTGATGGACGATGCAGATGCAAACGAAGATAACACCTTCTCAGATTTCACCTTAGCGAGGCCAAGGAAACAGAATCTGGATGATCGACCGAGAGACATTTAGCACTCCGCTTCTAATGTTCTCCTTGATGTGCTAGTGTATCCCATTCATATGGTTTGATATCTAGAACATCAAGTAAAGGTCGGACTTCGGGAACACAAAAATCCATAAGGAACAACTAGGGAGTAAGTCCTACGAAATCCTTATGGGGAGGTGGCCAACTTCCTCAATCATGATATTACAATAATAGGTCTTCCGGCTAGGTGTGTTGGCCATGACATCCAATTTACCGGTTATCGAGGGACCAATATTATAGTTCTTGGGAAATGTTCCAACCATCATATCTGCCTGAGATTCAGATCTGGTTGGTGTTAGGATATTCCAGACTCATCAAGTCTAGAAAGAAAAATGAAAGTTTGCAGCACAAATCGACGAGATGACGTTGCGAGATTCTCGGGAGATGAACTACAATAGCAAGCTCCAAAACATGAGTTGGTTCTGCTACAACATGTGAACACGTTGTCCCAGACAAAACATTATCACATGGTAGTCCTACAATAAAACACTACCGAGTTCAGGTGGGGATCCATCATCGAGGATATCGAAGTCCTTGCATAAGGTATTCTCTTAAGAAGGAGCTTCTTCACCTTGAACAAATCAATCAGTGGCTTGGTGTGCTAGGGATACATATGGAATGAAGATGATCAGTCTATCAGACCATAGAATACTTCGCACATGCATGACTGACTTGGGATGATTCCATAGGAGCAAAAACAAACTTTCTCGAATTCACGGCGGCAACTTACATCAAATGCACGTGAATCAAAGGAAGTCACTTCTTTCATCCAAACGTATACTTCATGAACGGGGCATGAAGGAAATGCTTACACAAGTTTCCAACACTAGCTGGATGTTCAACACAACTCATGGAGGAGACAAAATGTTGTTGATGGGCTCAACAACAACTCATCGGAATTTCCATATCACTGGACTTCCACCGTTATGTGAACAATGTGATAGTATTGGTCAGACCAAAAGATGTAATGGTGTATGCTCGAGGAATCAACCACGAGTAAGACAACATTATGAATATTGTTGGTTCTGATTTGATTTGAGGATAGCCCACACTCAAATCAAAGTTTTGACAAGACAACAGATCCAACAACTGATCACAAGGACCAATCGATGAGAATATCATCTTTCTTCAACACACACACACAAGGATATCCTTTGGAATGAACTGAGTCGGACAAGCTTTCATCTTCCAACTCTCCAAGTTGTTGTTTAGCTTATCCAACTAGCTTAGGGGTATCCAACACAGACTCTTGGAGAAGGGGTGGTTTATAAGAATACCAACATGATCACGAACTCATCATAGCGGTCAGGAGACAACCTGGTGATACTTCCGAGAAGATATTCAGAATATCACAAACCACTGATATGTTATTAAGCTTGAGAACAATCTTGCTTTTCAGGGCAAGACGATATGATAAAATGAGCGAGGATTTGACAAAATCCTAACTCATCAATCAAAGAGTGCACTAGGAAATAAGGACTAGGTAGCACAATCAATCTTAGAATGATGATTCAATGACCAACATGCTAAGAATGAGAATATTTTCCATTTACTACCAAGCAACGGAGTTGCTAGGCGTATAGATTTCACACATCATGATTCACTTGTAGACATTCCGGTTGCAACAACACAGGAACCGAGAAATGAATAATGATGGAGAGAGTATCACTATATCAAGAGTTCATAGGATGGTGTGCAATTCCCATGATATTCTTGATATAAAGATGGTAATACTCCGGGGTAGAACAGACCAGAAGCTAGATTGCATTTGATCTGCAGGATACAACTGCTTTGACCCAATCCTAGATATGGATGAGGTTCTGGAGTTTGTTTCTCCTAGTCATTCCCGAATAGAATGGCTCGACGAGCCACAAGAGTAGTGGCATCGATGAACACGAATGCATAACTACTCCCGACTATCAATCGATAGACGAGGGCCAAAAAACAACTAAAGAGGGACAACTCAAAGGAACACATGTTTTTCTGAGTTATGGATGCATGGATTAGTATGTCGAACCAAGTTCAACATGTTTCTTCCAGATAACCCATGCAGGAAGGTAGAACTGACAGAATCACAATTATGAATGTAGAACACCTCGAGAGTACTCTAATTGTGATATTTTGGTTCAAGAACTTCTGCCTTAATGGTTCATGGTATTTGGAAGAAGGAAATACCACTGACCTCGAGGACTATCGCAAAGGTTACTAATATCCTAAAGGAACTAGCAACACTATCAACAAGAAGTAGGGTGAATCTCGGGTTCAAAACCCAGAAGCGAAATGCCTACTAACTAAGTGGCATCACGGGATGCTTTCGAGAATGATGGCCAGAATCATCACACTGGAACACAGAACATGGCTGGATTACTAGGTGATACTCTAGACATCTAGGGTCATAATAATAGCTCCAACATATACGTCGAGGCAATAGAGTACCTCAACCCACCATTTAGTGTGATTAACCTGGCCAGAAAGGTCATCAAAAACAGAGGGAAAGGATTTTGCAATTGCATCAGATTATTTAGAAACATGGGATGACTCGGACAGCATAACGGCTGTAAATGCTCAAAAAGTTTGGAGACATACTACAGAAATTGTGGCATAGCCACTCAGAAGCACAATATCAAGGTTTCGAGATCAATAGTTAACATACTGAGGTAGAAACCAAATTGAGGCTTGAAACTATCAATCCTATAAGTCTCTAACATAATAACTTGTCATCCTAGTAGATAGATGATAAGCCTAGTTCCTAAACCCCGTAGAAAAGAACATGATGACTCAGATCAGAGGGCCATTAGGTGAAGGAGTAAAAAGAGCCTTACGTTCCCATCCAACAATCAATTCCCCTACATATAACTAAAACATTTCTAGACTCAACTTCGACCAGTTTGGCTTGGTAGTCCTACAGGAAGTCAGGCTCTGATACCAAAGCTGTCAGGACCCCGATCCTAAGTCACACCGATCTAGCATGTAACACATCATATCACTTTGCGGCCTCACGCACGGTATTCCCACGGGTGCCACCTTACCTGGCCCGGGACCGTTTGCGCCTTTTGGCTCACGTATATGATAGTGCCGCTAGCATCCATATGACAAAGAACCCGGGCTAACATGGCTAGTCGTGAACCGAGAGTGGCACTAACTTACAGGGACAGGCATACATGACCCAACAACGAATGTGTCGGTCATCAGCGGGTGAATCCAGGCTATAGCACTGGGCTAGCAGGACTCCGGTGAACCGGGCTGTAGCGGGCTAACAGGACTTCGGAATTCATCGCGTGACATTTCCCCGAGGGGGCAGACACAGGAACAAAGAAGGACACATGCCGGCCAGCCTAAGTGTTCTGGAGCAGTAGCAAGCTACCATGGCTCAGTGGAAACACTAGGAGACATTTCCCGGTAAGAGAGGCTACTAAGGATAAACAACTAGATAGTCAGATCCCACACATACCAAGCATTTCAATAACATACACACAATATGCTCGATATGTGCAAATACAACATGGCATCACAACATGACTCTACGACTCAAGTATTTATTCCATAGGCTCCGGGGAGCGAGATATTACAATCACGGGTCTCATGACCCAACATTCAGAGCATACAAGTCAAAGCACATGCGGAAGCTTAACATGTCTGAGTACAGACATCTACAAATGAAAAGGGCTAAGAAGCCTGACTATCTACCAGATCCTGCCGAGGGCACAAGATCGTAGCTGAGGTAACAAGCTAAACGTCGAAGTCCACGCGGTACTACTAGCGAGACTGAAGTCTCTCTGCAAAAACATAAATTAAGCAATGTGACTACAAATGTACCCAGCAAGACTTACATCAGAACTAACTACATATGCATTATTATCAACAAAGGGGATGGTGGGGTTTAACTGCAGCAAGCCAGCTTTGACTCGGTGGCTAACCTGAACTACGACTGCAAGCAACTCTTTTGAGGTGGCGCACACGAGTCCACATATTCACCATATCAATACACCACTATGGATCCGCTCCCGTCTCCCTACGAGAACGCCATCCATAGCACTCACACTTATCTTGCGTATTTTAGGGTATCCACTTTCACTTGTCTATGAACTGTACAGGCAACCCAGAAGTCCTTTTCCGCGGACACGGCTATTCGAATAGATCATATTAACCCTGCAGGGGTGTACTTCTTCACACACGCTCTCACCACTTACCGCCATTTACACGACATGTACTCGGCAACCTTCAAGCGGAAGCCCAGCGAGGGTGTCGGCCACGACCTGACTAATCACACAAGTCTCTCGTCCAGGTTTATCGCCTATTCGGGTTCCATCCGCAAGGAGATCCGGCCGGGGTGTCGCTCACGGCCCCAAACGATGTGTGCAGGGTTCCCAAGCCCACCATCCGGGTGCCACTTGGTACACCAGGCCACTGTGCCTAGTCTGTCCCAAGCCCACCTGTACCGGGCGCCACTTGGTAGACTACTAACACTACCTACAAACACCAGAAACTAGTTGCAACTCCTAGACAGAGATCGAGTTGATTAATAAGTCGAGAGAGTCAATTAAGGATCCCAATGTGTGGTAGTAGCTGTTCATGGATCACAAACACAGAACTCAGTTCCTGAGGACGGCTGCAATGAGACAACCCACCATGTACTCCTACATGGCCTCTCACCGCTACCTTTACCAAATCGTGTTCACACACTTAGCTCTCAACAGTAGGACATGTTCACACACCTCCAATTCATCCCCGATGAATCAGACCTGACACAACTCTAAGCAATAGCAGGCATGACAAACAAGCATGAATGAGTAGGCACATCAGGGCTCAAACAACTCCTACTCATGCTAGTGGGTTTCATCTATTTACTGTGGCAATGACAGGTCATGCAAAGGATAAAGGGGTTCAGCTACCGCAACATGTAACAGATATGTCATTGTTGTCCTACTGCAGTAAAAGAGAGCAGGAGCGAGAGTGTGGGATTGTATCGGAATGAACAAGGGGGTTTTGCGTGCCTGGCACTTCTGAAGATAGTATAGTTCTTCATCGGTGTCATTGATCACATCGTCGGTACACGTCTACTGAGAGGGGACAAGCACCGACAAACAAAGAAGAAACACAATCAATGCAATGCAACAATATGATGCATGAATGTGACATGGCAATATGCTGTGGTTTGAGCTAATGCAGCTAGCAACAAAGTTAAATGAAGTTGGTTTGAACCATAAGTTCAAATCCAAACTCCATATGTGAAATTCAAATGCCATTTACATGATTGGTCCTAAAAAGCAGCTATAAGTTGTTCTAACATGCACGAAAATGGTACAGATGGATAGATTGGATTTTTCTGATCATTTTTCATATATAAATTATTTCATTTGGAGTTACGGTTGATTTTATATGATTTTTAGAAGTTTAGGGTATTTTCTGGAATTTCCTGAATAAGAATAAATCCAGAAAATAACTAACTGCGTCAGCATTGCGTCATTGTGACGTCAGTGGTCAACGCGGCTGGTCCAGGTCAAACTGATCGGTGGGACCCACTGGTCAGTGACGCAGTGTCTGTTTGTGACACTGATAGGCGGGCCGGGTCAACGGCCACGTCAGCGAGGTCAATGCCGACGCGTGGGGCCACTGTGATTAATTTAAACTAAACAGGAATTAAGCAGTGGTTAGTTAAGTGTGTGGGGCCTAGTGTCAGTGACACGGTGCAGTGATTAGTGGCTAATTAAGCCAGCCACGTCAGCAAGTGACGCCGGCGACCACGGCGATGCCGAGACCTCGCCAGAGTTGCTCGGGACGGCGCTACAGATGGTGGTTTGCGACGGGGTTTGGCTCTACTGGGAGCTGGGGGCGGCGTGCATCCAGTGAAACAAGCGGGAGGCCGCGGGGACGGCGGAGCTCGCCGGAGCGGAGCTCGCGGCGGCGGCCGGAGTTCGGCTCAAGCGAGTCCGGGGCTGCAGTGCTCGGGCGAGCCAACGGAGTGGCTAGTCAGCCTCCTGGAGGCGCCAGGAGCGTATCAGTACCCCTGGAGCGAACATGAGAAGCTCGGGAGCACGGGCTCGCCGGTCATGGCGGTCGGCGGCTGCGGGTGATCTCGGGGCTGCGGCTAGAGGGCGAAAATGACGCGGGGAAGAGATGGGAAAAGCGGGGGAGCTCACAGGGAGGCCGATGAGTAGCTCAGCATGCTCGGGGACGCTCGGAGGTCGGCGAATCGAGCGACGGTGTTCTTCGGAGCAGACGAGGAAGATGGCGATGTTGACAACGTTGCAGGGCATCCGCGGGCACGTTCTTTGGCTTGGAGCTTCATGGCATCAAGGCGGAGCTAGAGGAAACGGCAACGGGGCAAGGGGACGGCGGTGGGCGTGGTGGCAGTGAGCGGCGGCGACGGACGCGCTCGGCGCGGGTGAGAGAGAGAGCAGAGGAGGGGAGAGGCACGGGAGAGTGAGCGAGGGGGTTCCAGGGGTGCGTGGCATCGTTGGAGACGTCCAGAGTGTCGAGGACGCAAGCAAGCAGGGTGGAGGTGGCCGCACGGTGGTGCGCGCGCTTCGGGCACGCGCCCGTCCTCCTGGCAGGGAGGAAGACGACAGGAAGGGGGTGGCTTGGTGGGCTGGGCCGCCAGCTGGGCCAGCCAGCTGCAGAGCTGGGCCGAACAGGTAAGTTAGCCAGGTAATTCTCTCTCTCTTTTTTATTTCCTCTTTTCTATTTTTCTGCAACTTTGTGGCTTTACTAAAAATATCTAGGCATTTTCAAAAATCACCAAACTATGCATGCCCAATGTTTAGAATATATCCAACATGGAACATTTTGGTTTGGGATTATTTGGACATTTAAAATATTCACTAGCATTTAAATGCCCAAATGCAATTAACTAATGATTTAATCTAGTGACCGTCTGTTGTCCTAGAAAAGTGTGCACCATTTTTGTCAGAGGTTCTAGACCAAGGCAAAGATGATGAACATTTTAGTAGGGCATTTTGGGTTCATTGAAAATGATTTTAGTAAACCCTAGTTGGTTTAAGGGGGGTGCTGGGGCTTCTGTCATCCCCAATTCAACTTAAATAAAATTTAAACATGATGCAACAAGATGCAAACACTAGGCAGCACCAGAAGCTAGGGATGTGACAGGTGTGGCCGTCATGACCCGTCATATCACAAAACCCACACCTTTACCAGCAGTGGTAAGGTGGCCTCCAAGTTGGACTGGATGAAGCAACCATCATTTCACTGGAACGCTCGTTCAAGCCCTTTCTTCCCTTTCTTGAAGAAAACCTCACTCCAGGCTACTCACTTCTGCCATTTTTCGTCTGTACCGATGAAGGAAAGGTGGGCTAATCAGTTACGCTGCTATATTTTCATTCCAAGAATCTTCTTTTTGTGAAGCACCGACCGATTCTCACATCCTATTCTTTTCCCGTTTTCATAGTGATTGTGGTTTCCATTCGATTGCTTTTTGTTTGTCAGTTCATTGATGGATCCTGGAGCACTAGGAAAAGAGTTGCCGGCGGACAACCCACTGGAGACAGCGATCTCCAGGAAGCGAGCACCAACCAACGAGTTGACCATGTTGGCGGGCCAACCCATGGAGACAAAGAACTCCAAGAAACAAGCACTGGCCAAAGAGTTGAGGACGTTGGCGGACGAACTCCTCAAAGAAAGTTGGAAGAACAGCAAGGGCCCCACCATGCCTACCCCAGGAACTCTGATTGCCACCTATGTGAGGCTCAAGACCGAGTTTGAGGAGATAGTCGCCGTTGAGAAGCAGTATTCCCTTGGGAAGGTGATAGCCCCCATTGAGGACGAGGAGATGGCCCCCGGAGGGATGAGATCCCCCGGTGAGCTGCACAAGGTAAAAAATAATGGCTTATTACCATAGTTGTGGTTTTTGATTATTTGCAATGTTCTTGCTAATATGTTAGGGTTGTGCAGGTGCCGGTGGACGTCCTTGATGATTCTGATGTCGTGGCCCGTCCTGTTGGCATCGCCCCGAAGATCGATTCCGATGCCACTGTCCATCCTGTGGACATCGCCCCAGAGATCGATTCCGATGTCGCGGTTAGTCCTGTGGACATCGCCCCAGAAATCGATTCCCATGCCGCTGTGCGTGCTATGGTCATTGCCCTAGAGATCGATGACAAGAAATAGTTGGTCGCGCTAATCCTTCAGGGTAGTTTGCATTGCCCTGTGTTTAGTTACCAGAATGATGCGTGTTATCTAACCATCTTAGGGCTAGTGCACTGTCTTGTGTGGGCGGATCTTGCTACTTTTGTTTGATAGTGAATCATGCGATGAATCATGCGAACCCTCTCCGAGTTATGGAAACAGATGTATCCTCACCAGCTTTTGATGTAATATATGGCAGGCTTAGATGTAAGTTTGAATTGTTTATCATATCGACAGGGCTTGTTTGATGATTCTTGGTGTTAGTAGGCTAGCTACTGTGCGAGCTATAGTACTTGCAAAACACTCACCGAAGAGAAACGTTGGGGCTGATGAGGTCGTGGTACGCTTATACTTATCCCTCGTCGATCGACCAATAGACCTAGCTCCTAAAATTGTAGGCTTAGCGATCGATCAGACAATAGTCGACACGGATACATTCATGCCTCATTTGGTTCATAGGGTAGGAAAATCGTAGCAAAAGTACAGAGAACATGCAACACAAAATCATAGCAGTGCAAAGACATACCCCTTCTGTTCCAAAATAGATGACCTAGGCGGGCTAGTTTGGCCTAGTGGGTTTCAGTGATATGACGTGGTACAGTGCCGTACAGTCTTCGCGTGTGGTAGCAGTATTGCGGGTACAGTAAGTTTTCTTGAAGAAGCGGAATTCAACGAAGTCATGATGGTTCCTTCGCCCGAACAACTTACAGTGGGAAAGGTTGGGCATGCGATACGACCGGGGTAGACCAGGATAATTTTGTGCATGGCAGGTGGAGCAGAATGGTCGATGTCCCACATGTCGGAGAATGAAAGTATTCTTTCCTTTATAGAGTACGAGCAATGAGTATTCATTGTTTATTTTTTATGAAAGCTATTGTCTCCACTGTTACTCCTTGACTTTGTCAATGCCTCTCTCTCCTCCACATAAGCGGGGACTACTTGTTATGCATGCGACGGGCAGCTGGCGTCTTGAGAGGCCAGGGCGGTCAGAGCGGGCTCCAGAAACGGTCCGGACTCCAGCATGGCCCACCTCACATTATCATTTCTTGGAGTCCGTGCACAGCGGGCGGGCGATCTCTTCTCCCTCCCCCGTTTCTCTCTTCTCAGCCGACACCCACCGAGCGATTATATTTTGGCTATCGACGATTTATTCAATTATAGTCCCACATGTCAGTGAAATTGCAAGACAACGCGTGTCCCCTCTGGTGAGCGGCGTGCGAGCCGGACTGCCGGGGGTGCGACGCATATGAGTCGTATGTGTGCCGCCTTTTCCTTTAGAAATTGCGAGGCGTAACATTTTCGCGCGATCGATCGATACAATGACGAGGGCGGTGCTTTCCCGCTTGTTAGGCGGGCTAGTTCGAGTGATATGACGTGCTACAGTGCCGTCCACTTGCTCCATTTTTATGTAAGCAAGATAAAAATGGAGGAATGTTAGCGATTATAGCATGATAGTTAATGCATCTCCAGCGCTGGCCCACAAATTTACACCGGCATCTATATGAACTAACCGGATGAAATTCATGCAAACAAAGCAAATTTCAAATTAACCGGATGAAATTCATTACATTTCGAATTTTTTTCCTACAAACTGGACGAAATTCATTACATATTTTGCACAAACCGTACTAAAACCTAACGTAAACCTAATCTAAACGATCGCTGGCGCCCGACCACCATGTCCGGCCATGAACCCGAGAAAGCCGACCATTGCCTTTGCCTCCTCCTCATCCGCCTCGATAACCTCCTCCTCCGGAGCACAAGGTTCTAAAGATTTCTGCCTCCATGTCACCATTAAGCGGCTAGTCGGCCGTCGATGTTTACCCCACCAAGCTTGGTGTCGAGTGAGCGGAGTAGCGGTGGCCTTCCCGGGACCAGAGCAGCGGTGACCTACCGTGTACTACTCTTCCTCGCTGCCGGTTGCGCCCGTGCACGCGCGCCGGCTTCGTGGTCGTGGCGGCGGAGGGCGGCCCGGGGGGGGGGGGTGCCGGCGATCTCCTTCGTTTGCTCCTGCGACAGTACGTCGAAGAGAGCTTTGGAGCGCGCCCGGAGCAGAGCCGCCGATGTCCCTCGTCTGCTCCTGCGACAGTATGTCCAAGAGAGCTTTGGAGCGCCAGGAGGCCATGGTTGGAGTGGTGCCGACAGAAGGAAGGGACCGGAGGAGAATAAGTGTGGGTCTTTGGCTATGGCTGGGAGCTGGGGCTCAAGTTAATATAGCGGGCGAATGGCAATGAGACGCGGCAGATGGATGGACAACTGGCGCCGGAGTAGGTTCGTCGGGCGTGAATGCGGACGCTGCTTCAGTGACTTAACTGCAGATGCGTTGGGTTACTAACATGTGGGCCCAACAGGCATCTGGCCCGCATGTCAGTGACACACCAATTGCACCTGCTGTTAAGTACGGTGAATGCGGCATTGACATTCAGGAGAGACGGTGACTGTTTCAGGCGGGAAGCGCGCGCTAGCGATGGAAGGGGTTTCGGTGTGCAGTGGCACTAAGATTGGTCGCTCACGATAGTACATACTCCGTACCATACTACCATAGTACCCTCTCTAGCTAGGCTGTTTTATAGATTGTCGTTGTGATGGACGATATACATGAGAAAGGAAGTCGGAGTATGACCGTTGGTGTTGAGCCAGGTGAATACATGCTCGGCGTTCGCGTAGGCCTCAAGCAAACGTCTAAACAGTAATGTCAGGCACCGCCGGGGCGTGCAGGTGATGGGCTCGCCGTTTGCGTTGCGCCATGAGCAGGACTTTGATTTAGAGGGCAACGTTCATGCATTAGCATGCTTTGACAGCGTGAGTGTGAGTGTCTGACATGAAGTATTTCATTTTCATTTGGCTGACCAGGGTGCGTTGCAGCGACGAGTCCGTGGTTTGATTCCCCACATACGCACAATTTTGGTTTTTACAGTATTTATTTCTCCATTGAGAGGTAGGCCCGCGTAGATAGATAAAGAACAAGAGCTGATGAGGCGCATGCGGACTGTTTGACTGGTCAACCAGACAAATACGGAGCTATACGCTGAGCCAGTGACCGTATAATCACCATATCTCATATACAATGATCAAAGTGAGCTATCAAGACAAGTTCGATGACCACCAATGCATTTTACTCGGTAATAAATGACCAGGATTGAAGGAGAATCCAAATTTGCTTCGTCTTTTGTCCTTGAGCTCTTGACAAACCAATGCACTATACGGTTGTCCGAGCACTCCTCCCCAGAGCTCTCACCAAGCGTCGTTCATGCCACCGTGCTGCACACTAACCAGTAAGGCAGCGATGGCATCCCGCCGCGCCGAGTTCCTTGCCGCCCATGACCGCACACAAAATGGTAGGGAAGCGGTGGCATCCCGCCGTGCCGAGTTCATCGCCGCTCGCGACCTCACAACTATGTGGGAGGAATTTGAAGATGCCAAGGACGAATGGGCGGTAGAGCAAGAGGCGGCCAAAGCCGCACAGAGGGAGCGGAAAAGTCAGAAAGCACTCAAGAAAAGAGAGGCCCACTGCCGCAAGAAAGAAAAGTACACACGCGCTGCTGTGGAGAGGTCGGCGGAGATCCAAGCACGGTGGGGTGTCGCCGACAAAGCCAGGAAGGAGAACGAGCATGTACCAGTACTACTAGTTACTACTGTAGTTTTTAGAGCAAATTACCAGAACATTAGCCTAGACTAAATGGAAAAATTCATATGCTATGCATCAAATGGCATCTCTTTCTCTATAGGAATTGGGATGCATGTCATCTCACTTCCTATGATTTTCCTATTCCTATAAAATTCCTATCCTATGAACGAAAGGAGGCCTCTGTTGGAGTAACTACTATAGCTAGCAGCACTGCTGGTACAGTAGTTTTCTTCAAGAAGCGGAATTCAACGAAGTCATGATGGTTCCTTCGTCCGAGCAACTTCAAAGTGGGAAGTGGGCCTGTGATTTGACGGCTCATTAGTCATTGTTAGTGTGGCGCGACGACCTGGGTGACTCTCCCTTGGAGTTCTGTGTGCATGGCAAGTGGACCAGGATGGTTGACGTCCCACATGTTGGCGAACGGAAGTATTCTTTCCGATATCGAGGAGTAATGAAACCGCATGGTATAGTATCACTGCTGATTGGTTCACAAAAAAATAGTATCACTGCTGATTTATAATTATTTTTTATTTCTGATGAATGCTAGCGTTTCAACTCTTATGATGAAGGGTGCCAAACACGGCACGTGTTGGATGTCCCACACGTCAGCGAAAGGAGTGGGACATGAACATCGTGGTAGAGCCCAGCGTAAAAAAAACAATGTGGTATAGCATCTCCACTTCTTCCACTTCTGGGTCGGAGACCACACGCAGTAGTACTTAGTGGTATGAACGACACAAAGTGCGACCTGGAGAGAAAGACACGTCTAGTTGGAAGGTCTCGGGGCATACACGTAAACCAATATAAAAGTTAATATGTGCCTCCAACTAATATAGTAGTAGTGGAGTACTTAGGCACGTACTCCATAACATAACCGTGCATTGAACGTACAACATTTAGTGGTAGTACGTAGTAAGAGAAAAATTCCGCCCAAGAGTTCCCTTCTCGACCCACTTTTGGGTGTTTGGTAGAGTGTATGGAGGGTGCATGAGTCCACACTAGTTTAGCACAAATACACTAGAAGCATGCATGAAGAGAGCATGCATGAAGAGGGGTGTTGAGTTGAGCATGCATGAAGAGGGAACAACTATGCTGAGACGAGAACGCAACAAAAACACACCCTATATGCCACGCATGTTCATACCATTTGTGCCTTTCTACTTCACTTACTGCGCTACATTACTCAGGTTCGTACACCCACTCCTGGGTACATGTCTGTCTCGTAGTTCCAGTCCCACATGTTCTTCATATAGATGGAACGATCCTTGCATAACACGTGCACCTTGATGCTAGATGTCTCGTGTGTTGGCAAAAGGATGAACAAAGCTCACGTAAAAAAATAGAGTGGAAGAACATAGATTCCGGACGACCGAGAAGGAGCAAGGAACCTCGTGGTGGAGCGTCTACACTCATAATATTTAATATTATTCAGCGATATAAAATTAACCAATCATCTCCACAATGGACTGGAAGAGTATGAAACACGGCAGCCCAGTGTAGTTACATCATACTAGTACATGGCTAACCCACGCTATCACCATATTTCTTGGCTTCTATGCGACACCTATCTCTAGTAATCCAGCAGCCTGTATCGCTTCTCCCTCCTCGTCTCTATGAAAGTGCGGCGGGCTGGCGTTTTTGCCGTCTATTGAGGTCGGTTAACTCATCACATGTTAGCGACATGTCAAGAGCATTCTAAAAAAAATTCCTTACACGTTCCGTTTTCAAAAAGAAAAAAAATCCTTTCACGTACGAATTTGCCTGTATGCTTTGAGCAACTTGCATGTCCTATACTGCTCCTGTTTGATACTCTAACTTAGCTAGAGGTTAGACTAACTCATGACTAACCCTGAACTAATTGTAGCCAAAGAGGTGTTTGGGTGACAGGGTTAGATTGACAATAAATGCACTTGATGGAGGGAGAAAAGTGATTTTTCAGTGGTCCCAATGAGAACTATCTCCAGTTAGCACCTCTTGGGTGGGATAGTTTTTTTGGTGGGTTCGGTGCAACTTGCTCCAATTTAAACCCTCATGCTTGGATACTTTAGGGCTATTTGAGCCCCAACTAGCTCAAACTAACTCTAACCCATGGATCCAAACAGGGCCTATGGCCAGTCTCGACGCGGAGCAGTCGCGTGCACCGGGAAGCGGCGCTCTCTCGGCCATCGCGCCACTTCAAAGCCGGCGCGAGTGACAGGTCGCCTCCGCTCTGGCCCAGAATTAATGCGGCACTGACGATCCAGGGCGACGCTGGCCGTTTCACGCGGGAAGCGCGCTCTGGCAAGGGAGTATAGGTTTTGAACCGTTTTAGGTGTAGTACTGGTAGTTTGCAAAACTACTCAATTATTGCACTCAATTTCCTAGGAAATTGTGATAAAAAACATTACTCCACAGCCCGCTTCCCTTCTCCTTCCTCTTCCACCGCCCGCACACGTCCGCGGGAAGCGACCGGTCAACCCTTATATAGGAGTGCTAAGACAAAAAGATGCATGCATGACCACTAAAATTTCCATATTAAAACGCCGCTCCACGGGAGTATGGCGTATGTTGTTACCTTCGGCCGGGCCATGGCTACCGGGCGACGGCGACCAGAGAAGAGGCGGTGGGAGGGGAATGAATGCAGCTACTGTTTGGGTTCGCCTTCCGGCTTAAATAAATGCGCAGCATCACGTGTACCCGCGGGTGCACGAATTGTAACATACGTGTCTGCTTAAGTGGGCATCACGTAACTGGTGTGTGTGTGAGAGAGATTCTGAGAGATAGAGTGCGTGTGTGCGACTCTACTCTTCGGACATGTACTCAACCTTTTGCATCGGGACATAAGTATAATGGTATTTACTTTAGCTAGTGATTTATGTGGCCATATTAACGTGGTTGTGTCAAAAAAATGTCACTTCCTGCTCGTGATTTGTGTTATATAATTACAAGCAAGATTCTCGTGCATTGCACGGAACATCAATATGCATTTCTTTACAAAACACCTGTTGTGATTGACCCATGCAGGAGTAATCCCATGTGTAAAAACTAATGATATCTCGAGAATTTTATCGGAAAACTGGTATCTCGAGAATGTCATCGAAAAAATGAAAGATGAGAGATAAGGCAAGGAGGAGTGGAGCATGGTGGTGACTGGTGGTCGGAATGGGCGGAGGCATGGGGATGGACGGTGCCAGCAGGCGGCAGCGGCCACCATGCATGCTAGATTGTTCCAGAGACTTATTCCTTTTTTAATTGCTGAGCAATGAGGTTGTGGGAGATAATGATGTGCAAAGAGGTGCGGGTATCTTTGGTAAAATTATCATTGTTTTCTTTCTATCCGTCAGATATAGATCATACGGTGTGTATTACAAGATGGCAGGCACACCATCATCGCCAACTCATTTTTTATAAGGGTACAGATGATAAGTTTGCTGACTACTAAAGTAAAGTGGAATTCGTCTATGTTATGCAAGTAAATAAAGGTGATTGTTTATCATACGGGTAAGGTTGGATGAAGGGTGGTAGGAACAAATGCTCCGCCTAGAGCATGTGTGTGTGATATGGAGTCTTAGTGTGTGTGTGTGGTGTGTGTGTGTGTGTGTGTGTGTGTGAGAGAGAGAGAGAGAG
>NC_041389.1:583124918-583139089 GCF_002162155.2 Triticum dicoccoides
TGTGGAGGATGTAATTTAAGTGTGCATGGCTTCATCATAGAGAGGTGATGTGTATGGCAGAGGCCACCAACGATGGGGTGCGAGAGAGAAAATGCCCGTTGAGAGGGAAGAGAAGGTGTGTGCGTGTGAGAGGAGGCGATATCTAGAGAACGTGTTTGTTCGAGAGACACCGAGGAAGACTACTATATATCGATGGTGCATGTAGGCGGGAATTAAACAAAGAGATGGTCTTATTGGTTTCGGGGATATAGGGGAAGAGTGAGAGGCAGGGGGGGTAGCTAGAAGGAGATTGTTAAGTGTGAGTGTGTGTTTTACCCATCCAGGCGGAAGTTATGTGCACAAAAGAGGAGAACGATTCGATGTGGCGTTAGGATTGAGGGTAATTAACTACGTATGGAGACATAGAGACCTTGAACGTGCATGTGTGAGAGGTATACATGTATACGTGGGATGTGTGTGTGTGGGCGCGCGCATGATCGAGATAAAAGAAAGAAGACATAAGTCATAAGATCAACGACATGGGAGAGACGGATCGGCATGACAATATGCATGCATGTGAGAATACAGGGAAGAAGGCCCAACAATCGAGCATGTGTTTTTGTATTTAAGAGATAGTAGTGTGGGCTGGAGCATGCATCTATGGCGAGCAGAGGGGAGTGAGGCACAATGATTGTGCAAAAGAGATCAACCTATAAATGCATATGTATGGAGAGACATATATAGTGTGGGTGATAGGAAGCAAGACTCCATGCGAGAAAGAAATGTTGACGGAGAAACTATAGATAGATAGAGAGATGGAGATGCTAGCTAGAGGGACATCCGCTAGTTTGGGTGTTGGAGATGACCGCCAGGTGGTTCAGAGGGTGAAGTTATATATGTGTGTGAGAGGGCACTTGACTGCATGTAGAGAGAAACATATGTAGTGTGCATGATAGGAATCAAGAGTGAGGGCGAGAAAGAAGGTTGATGGAGAAACAGATAAATAGAAAGATAAAGATGCTAGCTAGTGTGCGTTAGAGATAGGAGTCGAGTGGATCAGAAGGCTGAGTTATGTGTGTGGGTGTGAGAGAGATAGAGAGAGGGTGCATGTGAGTCACATACAAACAGATATCAGAGAGAAATGAGATCCCGAGAGACGGAGTTTTGTTACTGCGAGAGAGAAAGATATTTAACAACGAGAGTGATATCTAGAGAGACATATGAGGGAACGCAAGATATATCTTGGGAGAGAGAGAGTGTGTGAGCGGCATACAAGAGAACAATGGAGAAATATGAGACCCTGGGAGACAGAGTTTGTGTTTGTGTGTGAGAAAGAGATATTTAAGAGGAAGAGTCGTAGGTTCTCATATCTAAGGAGCGAAAGACATCTCTGTATGAGGGGTGTGCGAGTGGCACACATGGGAATAGTAGAGAGAAATGAGACCCCGGGAGACAAAGTTTTGTGTTTGTGTGAGAGAAAGAGATTCCACATGGAGAATCATAGTTAGAGACACATAGCAGGGAGCAAGATATACTTAGAGAGAGATAGAGTGATGAAGGTCGAGGGAGAGAGTACCGTCAGTGTGTTACGAAGATAAAAGATCATTGTCGACATACAGGTAGCACGAGAGATACCTGAGAGACGATGAACGCGTATAGGTCCAGAGAGATAGTCCTATATAAGCATGAGTGATAGCTATATGAGACGAATATCTGAATTAAAGGGGATTCAAATATTTAAACTGGAGATCACGACATCAATAATATCATAACGCAAATTGGTGTATCAAACATGCATATTCATTTGAATTTGGGCACACGTGTAATGTTATATAGTCTATCAATATTGGTGATCCATAGATTCTTTAATTACAAACAATGAATGGTTTATATGCAACTAATGTCTAAACGGGATTACACTATATGTTGCGTGTGTGAAACACATTATACATGTTTGAGAAGTAAAAAAAACCCGCATGAAACACACATTAATTGGAGACAGTTAGCGAGGAATGCATACTTTGGATTTCAACATAAAGTGGTTTCAAATATTTGAAAATCCAAATTGATGGATACAACCTTATGAATCTGAGATCATGCCATTTGTAAACCATATTTATGTATAAATGGTGTTGTGCTTTTGAAAGTATATATAAAAAAATGATGTATATAGAATGTAATTCCAACTGAAAATGGATCCCGCCCGAAAAAAATAGAATACAAACGGGATTCGAATTGAGTTGGCACGAGCATAAACATGCACTCTGCAAAATTTGAACGAAGCGGGGAAAGTCGCAATAACCGCCCGAAACCAAAATCTGTGAGATAGAAATTACTACTGCCTATCCCTGCCACGCAAAGCCTATCTGCTGGATTTCTATAGGTTTCGATAGGGGTAGGTTTGTAATTTCACCCAAATGTGACGTAACCGCCTCTCACCCGGATTCATACACGGTGGGCGCCAAAACAGAGTGTGTCCCCGGCCGGAATCGACTCCCTCCATGATTCATATTCATATACACGGTGGGTGCTAAAAAAAACTCTCGTCGGCAAATATTCGGTGTATGCGAGATTACCGTCCTATCCCCAACCGACTAATGTTGCTGTGATGTAGTAGAAATTTGAAACGGGGGCTAAGTTTGTAAATTTCCTCGCATTTGAGACAAGCGCGCCCTGAATACATGGTTCCCCCCTTCCTCTCTACCTCCCTTTTCCCCATTCGTACTCCGTGGGCGCCAAAACACCCTCTCCACCCCACCCTCCTCCGTCCGCCGCCGCCCACCACTCCATCCACCGCCGTCCTCCTCCACCATGCTAGAGCTGATACACCGCCGCCGCCGTCCATTACAAGAGATCGACATCTCTCATCCACGGCTTCGGGCCGGGATCCTTGCATCCCGTCCTCTCGCTTCATCCCCGCCGTCGTCCACCTTGCCGGCGCCGCTCCTACGACCGTCTCGTCCACGCGCCCTGCCGCCACCATCTACCCTCCTAGATCTGGTTCCACGCTGCTGACAGCCATCACTACCGCAGCACCATCAAATTCTCAGCAGATGCGTACACGGCGCCGCACCAGAGGCGGTACTCTTTCGTATCTGCTCAACTTATTTATCGCAGCAAGAAAATAGATCACCATTGCTTTACTCTGATTTCTTGTCTTGGTTGCGAACTTGCCTTTGTACGGTTTGCACCTTCAGATCCGCCATGGCACGCTCAACACTATAATCCCAATGCTTATGGTTTTCCCCGTTTATATTCCACACTAGTTAAATCACAGTAGACTAAATTTTTCAGAGCTCGCCGGAGTTCGCCGGTGCGAACGAAGGGGCTCAGGTGGTTGTGGGGCCTCGCCAAACGAAGAAAACTCGACGCGGGTGGGGGTTGGGGTGGGGGTGGGGGTGGGGGTGGCGGAGGAACACGGGCGGTGGGGCCGGTGATCCGGCCGGCGGCCCGTGCGGTGTTCTGTATGGGAAGAATCAGAGACGAGGAAGAATATGGGTTAGGAGACGTAGGATCTTCATCCAACTGCCTGAAATGGTCGAGAGACAACTGGGAGTTGCATTCTTAATGCGCTCTGGTTCACCATGTGTGGGCACTGCGCAACCAACATTTTATTATCCAAAATCTGCTTGCTCTTCTTTACATGGTTCCTCTTCCGTTCTTCTTTAATATGCACTCTCTCCATTCCTAAATACAAGTCTTTGTATAGATTCCACCATGGACTACATATGGAGCAAAATGAGTGAATCTACACTCTAAAATGTATCTGGATACATCTGTATGTGATCCATAGTGGAAATATCTACCAAGACATATATTTTGGAATGGGGGGAGTTTGATAGTAGTACAGTATGTTCCTTGTACTAAAGATGAGCAGGGACATTTGCAGTGTAGAGGTCTATACGGTTGGTTGTGATGGACACTTTGAGCCTCTTTGATTCGTAGGATCTTGTAAACATAGGAATAGGATTTGTAGTGGCCTGCCCACTTGAATCCCATAAGAACAACAAGGAAATGCGGGGAGCTGTGTCGCCTTTGAGAGTTACACTGATATTAACAGTACTACACCTTCACTTGAAGAGAGCTGGTATCCGAAGCCTTTCTAGCCATACCGGCAAACTAGCACATATATTCCAGCAAGTTCCACTTTGCTGATTTTACTCTGATGCTTAAGGTTTTCCCGTTATATCTACACTATGATCTGTGCAGCTGCTTTGTGTCGCACTAGCAGCAGTCCACTCTTGAAGCTAAACACTGCAATGACTCACAAAATTGGCACCAAGGCATTGGGTGCCATTCTGGATGCAATGAAACTCATACGCTCCCCACCTGTTGACTCTTGTTCAGAATATGATCCTAATGACTCTTTTTCAAAATTGCCACATATAGAGAGACAACATGGAATTGCATTTCTTTGGGCGCTGTGATTCATCATGAGTGGGCAACCAACATTGTATGCAATGAAGCGGAACCTCAAGAATATGCTTCCTCTTCTGTTCTTTAACATGTTCCTCTTTGTTTATTCTGTATTTAGTACATACAATATTTTCCTTGTCAGGAAGGGGCGCAGGGACTTCTGCAGTCAACAGCTGATAGAGCTGGCCTATACGTGATCGATAGGCTTTCAATTACTAGCGGCAATACAACACCGTATTTTCAAGCCAGTTCCACTTTCCTGATTTATATATCGTGGTTATGGTGTACCCCTATTATGTACACTATGATCTGCCTAGCTGCTGTGTGCTCTTGTTATCATGGTTTGGCAATAAACTCTCTATACAGTATATTATGAACTTGTCATCTGCCAGCTATCCTTACTTCTCGAGCCTATTTTTTGTGTGTACTTGTGCCAGATTATATAAATGCACGCACCATATTATAGCACACATGAGCTCTCTCATCAGAAACCAGTGATAGGACACAAGTGTTTACAGGGGTGCCCCTATATTATAATATCATCTGCATTAAAAAGATAATCTCACAACTATTTATGTTTTCATGGTTCTCAGATATTATACGCAATTATAGTGAATATCAGAATCCGCGCATCAGAAGAATATTGTGGAACACTGCAATTACTTACAAAATTGGCACCAAGGCATTGAGTGCCATTCTGGAAGCAATGAAACTCATATGCTCCCCACCTGTTGATTCTTGTTCAGAATATCATCCTAATGACTATTCTAACCTCGAGGAGTCAAAGGCAGATGGCCTACCCTATTCATCCATCAAGGTGCATGTTCTAATTTGGCAAGGTTTTATTGATTGCACGTATCTTGCATATGTTGTCTTGCATTTCTTCTACTTTGTTGCACCGCCATCTGCTTAGTTTACTCATCATATAACTCGAGATGCCATGCCCATTCATTATCAATACATATTCCATCTGTCATCATACCATGTTTTTCCACTCAAATGCTGTTCTCGTGCATCATATATCAAAAAGGAAGAGGGTGACTGCCGAACCTGAAGGAGCACCAGCAAAGTCCTTGGAAAACGTGGTGGTGCCGGAGAAATCAGACAGCGCCCCACTTATATTGGTTGTACAACCAGTGACACAAAACGTAGGACCGACTCCAGCAGACTGTACCCATACTTCACTGGCCACACCACTAGCCCCACCACACAGGACCTGCACTCCAGCAAAAGGTATACCGATTTCATTTGCCATAGCACCAGCAGTACCACAGAAAAATCTCACTCCAGCAAAAAGTACAGCAAGTCCACCGGCCGAAGACCTATCCCAACTGCAGAGACGGCCAATTCCTGCAGATTGGAACCCCATTCCATTTATTCCCAGTTTAAAAGACAATGCTTTCAATGTTGTTAGGGACTACGTGCATATATTCCCATCATGGGAAGATTATAGTGAAGACAAACACCATTTTCACATCTTCCTGTCCAACTTACGTGTAAGTGCTATTATTCATGGTTATTATTTTCCTGTTTTCTGCTGATCGAACACATCAATGATTTATATTACATTGTTGTAACTAGGCGAGGGTCAATTTGGATAGTCATGACGAGCAAAGCTTGCTTGTGCTTTTCAAGGAAGCATTGCAGCAGTATCGGTGTTACCTGAGGAAATCACACTTTGATGGCAAGTCTATAAACGAATTTCCGGTGAAGTCTCCTGTGCTAAATTTAGAAGACATTGAATGGAAAAACCTTGTTATGCACTGGTCTCGTTCCTAGGATGAGGTACTCTCTATGAAATCACATGACAATTTGAACTTCTACTTTTCCGCATGTGCTTTACGGATCTATTTTGCAGGAAATCTGCTCGAAGAAGAATTCCGGTTTGCAAAGAACGACAGGATATCGCAAATATGCTGCCCGCTGCTTTGCTCTTGTTATTACTTGTTGTTCTATATCATTGTACTTGCATACATACCTGGTTCATTATGTGACAGCAGTATGCATGATAGCTTGCTTATCAATTGTTCGCTCCAAATTATCTGATCTGTATGGATGGTTACATTAGTGTAGAATATATCCAATGCCAATGAATTTTTTTAGCTCTGCATTGTTCTTGTAAGTACATGCTGTCCTTTATCAGTGTACTTATTTTGACAGGTAGTTGTTCATGTACCATCACTCTGCAACTTATTTTCCTTTGCCCTCCATTTTCTACACATCAGATCTATATTTACTCTTACCATAAGGTTGGTACTGAAGAAGTTTAGCTGTGCATTGCTCTTGGCTTGTGCCTTTTGCCTGTATCGCTGCACATACATTTATAGCTACTTGGTTATGTAGCATCACTCTTCATCTTATCTTAAATATTCTCCATTTTTTCTTATATTATCACATCTATATATACTCTTAACAAAATGTAGAATAAAGGCAATGCTTATGAAGAAGATTCTATGGTAAATTTCTTGAATTGCCCCCTCCCATCAGCATGGATGTCGGCGTTCTGGGAACGGGGGTCCCCAGACTTGCCTGCCTGTGGCCTGCGGCGTGGCTCAAAGGGGGCCCAGCATGGACCATCTTCATCAACACAAGCTCAAAACCCTCGCGGGGCGGACGACAAGGAGCTTCCTCAGGCACGGCCTCGTCAGGCTGGCTCACGAGGAGGCGGAGAGTTCAAGGCGGGGTACCTCGCGAGGTGCCCATGACGCAAGCCATGACGACCAAGGGCGCCGGAGCGCCAGCCCGCATAGTATCCTTCTTTCCTCTTTGGTGCAAGGGGAGCAAGCGCAGGCGAGAGCATCAAGCAAAGGCCTCCATTTCGGTGCAACAAGACCAAGACCAGTCCAACGGCAGGATGGAGGTCACCCTGGATCCCAAGTCAGCGTCACCACCAGAGCCTTTGACAGGCGAGGACCAACTTTAGTCAGGATAAGTGTACTAGATGTTCCCCTTCAAAATGGCCAATTGTTGGTGCCCTTCCCGCTCAATATTTGGGAAGAGGCCCAGGGCCTTCGCCTATAAATAGGACTAGCCACCCACAGGGTAGGGGGATCAAAAAAGCAGGAATCTGCAGATAAGATAGGCGTCTAGAATCAACCCTTCCAAAGGGACAACACCATCACAAGAACAGACCCTCGCGAGGCTATTCTTCCTTGTATTGTTCATCATCAGCCCATGAGGCAATCCACCACGCCACACACTGGAGTAGGGTATTACACCACAATGGTGGCCTGAACCAGTATAAACCCTGTGTCTCTTGTGTTGTTCTTCTCGTAGTTTAGATCCTAGCGATTCGGCGAGGAATAGGTAGGTAGAAGGCGAAACCTCCATGCGCACCCCGGTGTTCGAACCTCAAGGGTCTGCCGGAACCCTAAATCCGAACTGGTAAAGGCCTGCGAGGCCTGTCAATTCCATGCAAAGCAGATCCATCAGCCGGCGGGGGGTCTGTAGACCATACCCCTCATGTGGCCATTCGCAGTCTGGGGGCTTGATATCCTGGGCCCGTTTCCTCGAGCACCAGGGGGCTATCGCTACCTCTACGTCGCCGTGGACAAATTCACCAAGTGGGCCGAGGTGGAAGCCGTCCGCACCATCCCCCCGGGTTCGGCGGTCAAGTTCATCAAGGGCATCGTGAGCCGGTTCGGGGTGCCGAACCGCATCATCACCGACAACGGTTCGCAGTTCACCAGCAACCTCTTCAAAACATACTATGCTAACCTTGGAACGCAGATATGCTACGCTTCAGTGGCGCACCTCCGAAGCAACGGCCAGGCCGAGCGGGCCAATGCGGAGGTCCTGAGGGGCCTCAAGACCAGAACATTCAAGAAGAAGCTGGAGGCTTGCGGCAGAGGCTGGTACGACGAGCTCCAATCCGTGTTGTGCTCCATCCGCACGACCGCAACCAAGCCGACCGGAGAGACCCCTTTCTTCTTGGTCTATGGAGCCGAAGTAGTCCTCCCTCACGAGGGCAGACCTCGGTCCGCGCGGGTCCTAGCGTTCGACGAAGCACAGCAGGACGCCATGCGGGCGATGGACCTCGTGCTGGGGGAGGAGCATCACCGAGAAGCCGCACTGCGAGCGGCAAGATATCAACAAGCACTGCGGCGATACCACTGCTGCAACATCCACCCCAGGACTCTCGAGGTAGGGGACCTCGTGCTCAGGCGGGTTCTCTCCAGGGAGGGACTTCATAAGCTCTCTCCCATGTGGGAGGGCCCGTTCAAGGTTGTTCATGTTTCCAGGCCCGACTCCGTGCGCTTGGAGACTCTGGAGAGGGTGCCAGTCCAGAATGCGTGGAACATCCGGCACCTCCGGAGGTTTTACCCCTGAAAAGGCCCGGAGCCTGTGAAGAAGGCGAACGCCTGTGAAGACCATCTTTTTGGAAAAGGCACGGAGCCTGTGAAGAAGGCGAACACCTGTGAAGACCATCTTTTTGGAAAAGGCCCGGAGCCTGTGAAGAAGGCGAACGCCTGTGAAGACCATCTTTTTGGAAAAAGCCCGGAGCCTGTGAAGAAGGCGAACGCCTGTGAAGACCATCTTTTTGGAAAAGGCCCGGAGCCTGTGAAGAAGGCGAACGCCTGTGAAGACCATCTTTTTGGAAAAGGCCCGGAGCTTGTGAAGAAGGCGAACGCCTGTGAAGACCATCTTTTTGAAAAGGCCCGGAGCCTGTGAAGAAGGCGAACGCCTGTGAAGCTATCGCGTTTTTGGGAAAGGCCCGGAGCCTGTGAAGAGGGCCAATGCCCGTGAAGCTTGCTTCCCTGAAGAAAGGCCCGGAGCCTGTGAAGAAGGCTAACGCCTATGAAGCTCGCCGCCCGTGACACTCTCACGTAATAATGAGTTGGGGTTGTACACGCCCCGGAGTCTCAGGAGCGCCGGCCTCAGGCCCTGGGGCTCCCTCCCACGATCAGTGGAAGCACTTAGC
This sequence comes from Triticum dicoccoides, assembly GCF_002162155.2. Taxonomy (NCBI): domain Eukaryota; kingdom Viridiplantae; phylum Streptophyta; class Magnoliopsida; order Poales; family Poaceae; genus Triticum; species Triticum dicoccoides. The sequence continues at coordinate 583,134,235 of NC_041389.1, forward strand.
TCCGCGCTGGTGAGAAGATGTCGAAGACTAGATTAGGTGCCGGACGCGACTTTTTCATTTGCTTTCTGCAGTTGGCTAGTTCATTCTCATTTGAAGTTTTATTGAAACTGTCGCTGTCTTTTGACTTTTGGCTCTTCGGTTTTTCGCCCTCCGACCCCGATTTCTCTTGCGCGAGGTCTCGTGAGGGGACAGCCCTGGCGCCCTTGCGAGTGTTTCGATCCTTTCGGTCAAAGAACTCATGACCCGGGTCCACTACAGGAGCATTCCTCCAGTCCGTGCCTCACGGGCACCGCGATGCGAATACAAGACCTGGGTCGGTCGCCCCATGGCCAAGGCTGGGGATTACCTAGGCGTTCAGCAAGAAGGAACAATACCAGAATAACGGAAACATTATGATGATTGACAACGATAACACAAACACGGCCCCATGGGGCCCCCACATAGCTGTCTTTTTGCGCAGGAAAAAGAAGGAGGGGGAACAAATCAGGCAAAGCTCGCCAGGCGCCGGGCCCGAGCTGCCTCCGGAGCTCAAGCGGACTCCCTCTCGCGCTTCACCAGGGTGCGACGGCGGGCGGACCCGCTACTACCCTCCAAGCAGGCACGATGGCGCGGAGGCAGACCGCGGCCGCTGCTAGAAGAGTCGCTACCCGAAGAGGAACCAGTGAAGCTTGAGGAATCCTGGGCGCCACCAGCCGCACGCTCGCTGCCCTCTCCATCCTCGCCGGGGCTGGGTCCCAGGCCATGGCCGTCGTCTTCAGGGCAGCACCCAGCGCGGCGACCATCTCCCCCAAACACCCTCACGTAGAGGGTGGCGTCGCCGTCGAACTTGAAGTGCAGGGTACACCGGCGGCTCAGGCCACATGCGCGGGCAAACGTCTGCCAGCTGCGGGTCAGGGCTAGGCTCCCGGCCGCGAAGACCTCTAGCGAAGCCCACGAGGCCCGGCTGCAGCAGCCGTCTGCCTGGAGCCAGAGGCAGCCCGGGGTGCCAGCCGGGAGCTCACCTAGGAGGAAGTGAGGAAGCTGAAGCTGGGTGCTGGCCGGCTCCGCTGCCCACACAACAAACTCCGCCAGCACTTTTGAAGTGCGAGAGCACGGCCTTGGGGGCCGCACGGCCGAAACACACCCCCCGGCCGCGGCCGGCCGCCCGTCGCCACGCGGGAAGTCACCTCCGCGGTCACGGGGAACCGCCGTGGAGGCTACGGGGTGCTTGCGAGGGCGGCCGCGACCGCGCTTGGGCGGGGGAGAGGCAGGCTCGGCCTGGCGAGCTTTTCCCTTCTCTGCGGCCGAGAGCTTCCTTGGCGGGGCCATGAGGAAGAAGGAGAAGCAAGAGGGGATGGACTAGAAGGGCACGCGACGTGCCATACTTCAAGCCAAAGGAGGCCAACCGTCGGCCTCCGCGACCGTAGGTAATTATGACTCGTTTCACGTGCAGGGACTTGTCGAATCCGTGCAGTTTCCGAGGCATCGTGGGGAAGTGGAGGCGCCCACGTCCAATCAACCGCCACGCGGCGCCCAAGGCCGTAGGCTTTTAGGGCCCGCGACGCTTTGCACTTGCCCTTTCGCCTCTCTGCTCGGCCAAGTCCGGGCGCGCCTTGGGCCCGGGGGCTACTGTCGGTGTTCTGGGAACGGGGGTCCCAGACTTGCCTGCCTGCGGCGTGGCTCAAAGGGGGCCCAGCACGGCCCATCTTCATCAACACAAGCTCAAGACCCTTGCGAGGGGCTAAGCCTCATGGGGCGGATGACAAGGAGCTTCCTCAGGCACGGCCTCGTCAGGCTGGCTCACGAGGAGGCAGAGAGTTCAAGGCGGGGTACCTCGCGAGGTGCCCATGATGCAAGCCATGACGACCAAGGGCGTCGGACGGGCGCCAACCCGTGCAGTGTCCTTCTTTCCTCTTTGGTGCAAGGGGATCAAGCGCAGGCGAGAGCATCAAGCAAAGGCATCCATTTCGGTGCAACAAGACCAAGACCTGTCCAACGGCTGGATGGAGGTCACCGTGGAGCCCAAGTCAGCGTCACCACCAGAGCCTTTGACAGGCGAGGACCATCTTTAGTCAGGATAAGTGTACTAGATGTTCCCCTTCAAAATGGCCAATTGTTGGCGCCCTTCCCGCTCAATATTTGGGAAGAGGCCCAGGGCCTTCGCCTATAAATAGGACTAGCCACCCACAGGGTAGGGGGATCAAAAAAGCAGGAATCTGCAGATAAGATAGGCGTCTAGAATCAACCCTTCCAAAGGGACAACACCATCACAAGAACAGACCCTCGCGAGGCTGTTCTTCCCTTTATTGTTCATCATCAGCCCATGCGGCAATCCACCACGCCACACACTGGAGTAGGGTATTACACCACAATGGTGGCCTGAACCAGTATAAACCCTGTGTCTCTTGTGTTGTTCTTCTCGTAGTTTAGATCCTAGCGTTCGGCGAGGAATAGGTAGGTAGAAGGCGAAACCTCCACGCGCACCCCAGTGTTCGAACCTCAAGGGTCTACCAGAACCCTAAATCCGACAATGGAAAAGGGCTTTATAGAGCCCGCCTTCAAACTTTGTTGTGTATATTTGGTTAGGCATGAATGCAACAGCTGTTTATTTTTGGTGTTTGCATCAAATTGCATGTTTAAAGTTTATTATGTACTCCCTCCGTTCCTAAATATAAGTCTTTCTAGAGATTTCAATATGGACTACATACAGAACAAAACGAGTGAATCTACACTCTAAACTATGTGTATATACATCCGTATGTAGTTCATATTGAAATCTCTAAAAGACTTATATTTAGGAACAGAGGGAGTAGTTCATAAACAAAAGTTTGTCCTTCTCAATTTAAGTTTTCAGTTGTACAACCATGTTCCTCTTCATACCATGTAAATTAAACTATACAGAGCAAGTGATCTTCTTTTGCACTGCATGTATGCTTCTGTTCTTCATCCGTAATCCAGTGGTGTGGTGAACCTACCCACTACAGCACAATGTCATATTCTGCAATGTCTTAACTATGAACAATGTCATATCATTCTACTATTATTTAAACCGTCTCTTTATTTGCCAATCTGAAATGGGATAAATTGACAGCACACTAACCATTGATACTTATGAGTTCTTGATCTGTAATCCAGTAGTGTCGTGAAGCTGCCAACTCCTTCACAATGTCATTTCCTGCCATGTCTTGACCTGAACAATACCATATTGTGTTAATGCATTTTTAAACTGTGTCACCTTATTCATCAGTAAGAAATGTGATGAATTGTCAGCACTGATACTTTTATGTGCAAAACCTGTCATCTGTCTACTTGTTTATCTTTCAGAGTGACGAAGATATAAGTGTTGAACAAGCGCAGTCTCATCATCTTGCTCAGGTGCTTGCGCTGCAGCTCGCCAGCAGGGCTAACCTTTCTTGAACTCTATTGAAGTGCTGTTGGTTTTGTATATTATTTTGTCGGCGTGTTTATTTGCACTGGTGGCGATCTTTGATGCCCAGTGTATGTAATCTGCTGTCTGCTTGTGCTTTATTATCATAGTGGCGAACTTTGATGCCCAGTGGATGTAATATGTCGTAATTTCTTTATTGTATAGTCTAGGTTTTTTATTATTCACGATGCTGCAGTTATTTTACTGTATATATATCCTGTCTTCGCAGTAAAGTGGCCAAACCGTAAAATTACGGTACATAATCGGGGCATCATGCAATCACGATGTATGATCTGCATCATGGGCCCCGTCAAACTGGCCCACTAGTAGATTCGGGCCTTTAATAGGCCGAGTAACCCCCGACCCTCTTTTCGCAAGAAAACTCAATGGGCTTTTAGGAGGCTGAGAAGTAGGTTGGGCCTGAAACGTGCCGAACAACTCATGGGCCGGCAGCAGCCTGAATTGGACACCGACTCATGATTGTGCAAATCAAATCACAGGCTTTTAACAGGCCAAAATTGTCTCGGTCCTTGTTTGGCCCAATTAGATATCAGCTGCGAGCAGGCCGGATGCAAACGGGCCGTAGTTAGGCCCAACTATATGACGGGCTTTTAATAGGACGAAATTAAAATAGGGCCGAAATGTTAAACGGGCCCTTAACAGGCCGTAACTAATATCAGGCCGATTTACTAAATGAGCCTTTAGCAAGTGGCCCCAAAAGCATAGCGTCCAGTTAATGGGCCGAATCTGATATGGGCCATAATTGAGGCCGAAGCCTCTTATAGGGTCGGACCTGATTGTTGGGGAACGTTGCAGAAAATTAAAATTTTTCCTATGGTTTCACAAAGATCCATCTATGAGTTCATCTAGCAACGAGTCATGGGAGAGTGATTGCATCTACATACCACTTGTAGATCGCGTGCGGAAGCGTTCAATGGAACGGGGTTGATGGAGTCGTACTCGCCGTGATTCAGATCACCGATGACCTAGTGCCGAATGGACAACACCTCCGCGTTCAACACACGTACGGAGCGGATGACGTCTCCTCCTTCTTGATCCAGCAAGGGGGAAGGAGAGGTTGTTGAAAATCCAGCAGCACGACGGCGTGGTGGTGGATGCAGCAGAACTTCGGCAGGGCTTCGCTAAGCAACTACGGAAGGAGGAGGAGGTGTTGCAGGGAAGAGGGAGGCGCCAGGGCTTATGGGTGCGGCCACCCTCCCTCCCCTCCCTTTATATAGGCGCAAGAGAGGGGGGAGGGAGCAGCCTTGCCCCTTCCTCCAAGGAAGGGGTGCGGACAAGAGGGGGGGAGGAGTCCATCCTCCCCAAGGCACCTCGGAGGTGCCTTCCCCTCTTTGGACTCTCCCCTCTCCAAATCTTCTTGGCACATGGGCCTCTTGGGGCTGGTGCCCTTGGCCCATATAGGCCAAGGCGCACCCCCTACAGCCCATG
>NC_041389.1:583139470-583170960 GCF_002162155.2 Triticum dicoccoides
TGGACCCCCGGACCCCTTTCGGCACTCCCGGTACAATACCGATAAAGTGCGGAACTTTTCCGGCGACCAAAATAAGATTTCCTATATATAACTCTTTACCTCCGGACCATTCCGGAACTCCTCGTGACGTCCGGGATCTCATCCGGGACTCCGAACAACATTCGGTTTGCTGCATACTCATATTCATACAACCCTAGCGTCACCGAACCTTAAGTGTGTAGACCCTACGGGTTCGGGAGACACGTAGACATGACCGAGACGGTTCTCGGGCAATAACCAACAGCGGGATCTGGATACCCATGTTGGCTCCCACATGCTCCTCGATGATGTCATCGGATGAACCACGATGTCGAGGATTCGATCAAACCCCGTATACAATTCCCATTGTCAATCGGTACGTTACATGCCCAAGACTCGATCGTCGGTATCCCAATACCTCATTCAGTCTTGTTACCGGCAAGTCACTTTACTCGTACCGTAATGCATGATCCCATGACCAAACACTTGGTCACTTTGAGCTCATTATGATGATGCATTACCGAGTGGGCCCAGAGATACCTCTCCGTCATACGGAGTGACAAGTCCCAGTCTCGATCCGTGTCAACCCAACAGACACTTTCGGAGATACCTGTAGTGCACCTTTATAGTCACCCAGTTACGTTGTAACGTTTGGTACACCCAAAGCACTCTTACGGTATCCGGGAGTTACACGATCTCATGGTCTAAGGAAGAGATACTTGACATTGAAAAAGCTCTAGCAAAACGAACTACACGATCTTGTGCTATGCTTAAGATTGGGTCTTGTCCATCACATCATTCTCCTAATGATGTGATCCGGTTGTCAATGACATCTAATGTCCATAGTCAGGAAACCATGACTATCTGTTGGCCAACGAGCTAGTCCACTAGAGGCTCACTAGGGACATGTTATGGTCTATATATTCACACGTGTATTACGATTTCCGGATAATACAATTATAGCATGAATAAAAGACAATTATCATGAACAAGGAAATATAATAATAATGCTTTTATTATTGCCTCTAGGGCATATTTCCAACAGTCTCCCACTTGCACTAGAGTCAATAATCTAGTTACATTGTGATGAATCGAACACCCATAGAGTTCTGGTGTTGATCATGTTTTGCTCGCGAGAGAGGTTTAGTCAATGGATCTGCGACATTCAGATCCATATGTACTTTGCAAATATCTATGTCTCCATCTTAAACATTTTCACGGATGGAGTTGAAACGACGCTTGATGTGCCTGGTCTTCTTGTGAAACCTGGGCTCCTTGGCAAGGGCAATAGCTCCAGTGTTGTCACAAAAGAGTTTGATCGGCCCCGACGTATTGGGTATGACTCCTAGGTCGGTGATGAACTCCTTCACCCAAATTGCTTCATGTGCTGCCTCCGAGGCTGCCATGTACTCCGCTTCACATGTAGATCCCGCCATGATGCTCTGCTTGCAGCTGCACCAGCTTACTGCTCCACCATTCAACATATACACGTATCCGGTTTGTGACTTATAGTCATCCAGATCTGTGTCGAAGCTAGCGTTGACGTAACCCTTTACGACGAGCTCTTCGTCACCTCCATAAACGAGAAACATGTCCTTCATCCTTTTCAGGTACTTTAGGATATTCTTGACCGCTGTCCAGTGTTCCTTGCCGGGATTACTTTGGTACCTTCCTACCAAACTTACGGCAAGGTTTACATCAGGTCTGGTACACAGCATGGCATACATAATAGATCCTATGGCTAAGGCATAGGGGATGACGCTCATCTCTTCTTTATCTTTTGTCGTGGTCGGGCATTGAGCCGAGCTCAATCTCACACCTTGCAATACATGCAAGAACCCCTTCTTGGACTGATCCATTTTGAACTTCTTCAAATTCTTATCAAGGTATGTGCTTTGTGAAAGACCTATGAGGCGTCCCGATCTATCTCTATAGATCTTGATGCCTAATATACAAGCAGCTTCTCCAAGGTCCTTCATTGAAAAACACTTATTCAAGTAGGTCTTAATGCTGTCCAAGAATTCTATATCATTTCCCATCAAAAGTATGTCATCTACATATAATATGAGAAATGCTACAGAGCTCCCACTCACTTTCTTGTAAACGCGGGCTTCTTCATAAGTCTGCATAAACCCAAACACTTTGATCATTTCATGAAAGCGAATGTTCCAACTCCCAGATGCTTGCACCAGCCCATAAATGGATCGCTGGAGCTTGCATACTTTGTTAGCATTCTTAGGATCGACAAAACCCTCCGGCTGCATCATATACAGTTCTTCCTTAAGATGCCCGTTAAGGAATGCCGTTTTGACGTCCATCTGCCATATCTCATAATCATAGTATGCGGCAATTGCTAACATGATTCGGACGGACATAAGCTTCGCTACGGGAGAGAAAGTCTCATCGTAGTCAATCCCTTGAACTTGCCGATAACCCTTAGCGACAAGTCGAGCTTTATAGATGGTGACATTACCATCTGCGTCCGTCTTCTTCTTAAAGATCCATTTGCTTTCTATCGCTCGCCGATCATCGGGCAAGTCAGTCAAAGTCCATACTTTGTTTTCATACATGGATTCTATCTCGGATTTCATGGCTTCTAGCCATTTGTTGGAATCTGGGCCCGCCATCGCTTCTTCATAGTTCAAAGGTTCACCGTTGTCTAACAACATGATTTCCAGGACAGGGTTGCCGTACCACTCTGGTGCGGAACGTGTCCTTGTGGACCTACGAAGTTCAGTAGCAACTTGATCCGAAGTACCTTGATCATCATCATTATTTTCCTCTTCAGTTGGTGTAGGCATCACAGGAACATTTTCCTGAGCTGCACTACTTTCCCGTTCAAGAGGTAGTACTTCATCGAGTTCTACTTTCCTCCCACTTACTTCTTTTGAGAGAAACTCTTTTTCCAGAAAGGATCCATTCTTGGCAACAAAGATCTTGCCCTCGGATCTTAACTAGAAGGTATACCCAATGGTTTCTTTGGGGTATCCTATGAAGACGCATTTTTCCGACTTGGGTTCGAGCTTTCCAGGTTGAAGTTTCTTGACATAAGCATCGCATCCCCAAACTTTTAGAAACAACAGCTTAGGTTTCTTCCCAAACCATAATTCATACGGTGTCGTCTCAACGGATTTAGACGGTGCCCTATTTAAAGTGAATGTAGCTGTCTCTAGAGCGTATCCCCAAAATGATAGCGGTAAATCGGTAAGAGACATCATAGATCGCACCATATCCAATAGAGTGCGATTACGATGTTCGGACACACCGTTACGCTGAGGTGTTCCAGGCAGCGTGAGTTGTGAAACGATTCCACATTTTCTTAAGTGTGTACCAAATTCGTGACTTAAATATTCTCCTCCACGATCCGATCGTAAGAATTTTATCTTTCGGTCACGTTGATTCTCTACCTCATTCTGAAATTCCTTGAACTTTTCAAAGGTCTCAGACTTGTTGTTTCATCAAGTAGACATACCCATATCTACTCAAGTCATCTGTGAGAGTGAGAACATAATGATATCCTCCGCGAGCCTCAACACTCATTGGACTGCACACATCGGTATGTATGATTTCCAACAAGTTGGTTGCTCGCTCCATTGTTCCGGAGAACGGAGTCTTGGTCATTTTGCCCATGAGGCATGGTTCGCATGTGTCAAATGATTCATAATCGAGAGAATCTAAAAGTCCATCAGCATGGAGCTTCTTCATGCGCTTGACACCAATGTGACCAAGGCGGCAGTGCCACAAGTATGTGGGACTATCATTATCAACTTTACATCTTTTGGTATTCACGCTATGAATATGTGTAACACTACGTTCGAGATTCATTAAGAATAAACCATTGACCATCGGGGCATGACCATAAAACATATCTCTCATATAAATAGAACAACCATTATTCTCGGATTTAAATGATTAGCCATCTCGTATTAAACGAGATCCAGATACAATGTTCATACTCAAACTTGGCACTAAATAACAATTATTGAGGTTTAAAACTAATCCTGTGGGTAAATGTAGAGGTAGCGTGCCGACGGCGATCACATCGACCTTGGAACCATTCCCGACGCGCATCGTCACCTCGTCCTTCGCCAGTCTCGGCTTATTCTGCAGCTCCTGCTGTGAGTTACAAATATGAGCAACGGCACCGGTATCAAATACCCAGGAGTTACTGTGAGTACTAGTAAGGTACACATCAATTACATGTATATCAAATATACCTTTGGTGTTGCCGGCCTTCTTATCCGCTAAGTATTTGGGGCAGTTCCGCTTCCAGTGACCCTTCCCCTTGCAATAAAAGCACTCAGTCTCAGGCTTGGGTCCATTCTTTGACTTCTTCCCGGTAACTGGCTTACCAGGCGCGGCAACCTCCTTGCCATCCTTCTTGAAGTTCTTCTTACCCTCGCCCTTCTTGAACTTAGTGGTCTTATTGACCATCAACACTTGATGTTCCTTCTTGATTTCAACCTCTGCTGACTTCAGCATAGAGAATACTTCAGGAATGGTCTTTACCATCCCCTGCATATTGTAGTTCATCAAAAAGCTCTTGTAGCTTGGTGGGAGCGACTGAAGGATTCTGTCAATGACCGCCTCATCAGGGAGGTTAATATTCAGCTGGGTCATACGGTTGTGCAACCCAGACATCTTGAGTATGTGCTCACTGACAGAACTATTTTCCTCCATCTTACAACTATAGAACTTGTCGGAGATGTCATATCTCTCGACCCGGGCGTGAGCTTGGAAAACTAGTTTCAGCTCCTCGAACATCTCATATGCTCCGTGATGCTCAAAACGCTTTTGGAGCCCCGGTTCTAAGCTGTAAAGCATGCTGCACTAAACGAGGAAGTAATCATCAGCACATGTCTGCCAAACGTTCAAATCGTCTTGCAGTGCTGGGAGAGCAGGTGGGTCACCTAACGGTGCTTCAAGGACATATGCTTTCTTGGCAGCTATGAGGATGATCCTAAGGTTCCGGACCCAGTCTGTATAGTTGCTGCCATCATCTTTCAGCTTGGTTTTCTCTAGGAACGCGTTGAAGTTCATGTTGACATGAGCGTTGGCCATTTGATCTACAAGACATATTTTGCAAAGATTTTAGACTAAGTTCATGATAATTAAGTTCATCTAATCAAATTATTTAATGAACTCCCACTCAGGTTTGACATCCCCTTAGTCATCTAAGTGTTACACGATCCGAGTCGACTAGGCCGTGTCCGATCATCACGTGAGACGGACTAGTCATCGTCGGTGAACATTCTCATGTTGATCGTATCTTCCATACGACTCGTGTTCGACCTTTCGGTCTCCGTGTTCCGAGGCCATGTCTGTACATGCTAGGCTCGTCAAGTTGACCCTAAGTGTTTTGCATGTGTAAAACTGTCTTACACCCGTTGTATGTGAACGTAAGGATCTATCACACCCGATCATCATGTGGTGCTTCAAAACGACGAACTTTAGCAACGGTGCACAGTTAGGGGAGAACACTTCTTGAAATTGTTGTAAGGGATCATCTTATTTACTACCGTCGTTCTAAGTAAACAAGATGCATAAAACATAATAAACATCACATGCAATTATATAAAGTAGTGACATGATATGGCCAATATCATATAGCTCCTTTGATCTTCATCTTCGGGGCTCCATGATCATCTTGTCACCGGCATGACACCATGATCTCCATCATCATGATCTCCATCATCGTGTCTTCATGAAGTTGTCATGCCAACGACTACTTCTACTTCTATGACTAACGCGTTTAGCAATAAAGTAAAGTAGTTTACATGGCGTTCTTCAATGACATGCAGGTCATACAAAAATAAAGACAACTCCTATGGCTCCTGCCGGTTGTCATACTCATCGACATGCAAGTCGTGATTCCTATTACAAGAACATGATCTCATACATCACAATATATCATTCATCATTCATCACAACTTCTGGCCATATCACATCACATGACAATTGCTGCAAAAACAAGTTAGACGTCCTCTAATTGTTGTTGCATCTTTTACGTGGCTGCAATTGGGTTCTAGCAAGAACGTTTTCTTACCTACGAATAACCACAACGTGATTTTGTCAACTTCTATTTACCCTTCATAAGGACCCTTTTCATCGAATCCACTCCAACTAAAGTGGGAGAGACAGACACCCGCTAGCCACCTTATGCAACTAGTGCATGTCAGTCGGTGGAACCGGTCTCACGTAAGCGTACGTGTAAGGTTGGTCCGGGCCGCTTCATCCCACAATACCGCTGAAGCAAGATAAGACTAGTAACGGCAAGCAAGTTGACAAGATCTACACCCACAACAAAATTGTGTTCTACTCGTGCAATAGAGAACTACGCATAGACTTAGCTCTGATACCACTGTTGGGGAACGTTGCAAAAAATTAAAATTTTTCCTACGGTTTCACCAAGATCCATCTATGAGTTCATCTAGCAACGAGTCATGGGAGAGTGATTGCATCTACATACCACTTGTAGATCGCGTGCGGAAGCGTTCAATGGAACGGGGTTGATGGAGTCGTACTCGCCGTGATTCAGATCACCGATGACCTAGTGCCGAACGGACAGCACCTCCGCGTTCAACATACGTACGGAGCGGATGACGTCTCCTCCTTATTGATCCAGCAAGGGGGAAGGAGAGGTTGATGAAGATCCAGCAGCACGACGGCATGGTGGTGGATGCAGCAGAACTTCGGCAGGGCATCGCTAAGCAACTACGGAAGGAGGAGGAGGTGTTGCAGGGAGGAGGGAGGCGCCAGGGCTTATGGGTGCGGCCACCCCTCCCTCCCCTCCCTTTATATAGGCGCAAGAGAGGGGGGAGGGCGCAGCCTTGCCCCTTCCTCCAAGGAAGGGGTGCGGCCAAGAGGGGGGGAGGAGTCCATCCTCCCGAAGGCACCTCGGAGGTGCCTTCCCCTCTTTGGACTCTCCCCTCTCCAAGTCTTCTTGGCGCATGGGCCTCTTGGGGCTGGTGCCCTTGCCCCATATAGGCCAAGGCGCACCCCCTACAGCCCATGTGGCCCCCCGGGGCAGGTGGACCCCCCGGTGGACCCCCGGACCCCTTTCGGCACTCCCGGTACAATACCGATAAAGTGCGAAACTTTTCCGGCGACCAAAATAAGACTTCCTATATATAAATCTTTACCTCCAGACCATTCCGGAACTCCTCGTGACGTCCGGGATCTCATCCGGGACTCCGAACAACATTCGGTTTGCTGCATACTCATATTCATACAACCCTAGCGTCACCGAACCTTAAGTGTGTAGACCCTACGGGTTCGGGAGACACGTAGACATGACCGAGATGGTTCTCGGGCAATAACCAACAGCAGTATATGGATACCCATGTTGGCTCCCACATGCTCCTCGATGATGTCATCGGATGAACCACGATGTCGAGGATTCGATCAAACCCCGTATACAATTCCCTTTATCGATCGGTATGTTACATGCCCAAGACTCGATCGTCGGTATCCCAATACCTCATTCAGTCTTGTTACCGGCAAGTCACTTTACTCGTACCGTAATGCATGATCCCATGACCAAACACTTGGTCACTTTGAGCTCATTATGATGATGCATTACCGAGTGGGCCCAGAGATACCTCTCCGTCATACGGAGTGACAAATCCCAGTCTCGATCCGTGTCAACCCAACAGACACTTTTGGAGATACCTGTAGTGCACCTTTATAGTCACCCAGTTACGTTGTAACGTTTGGTACACCCAAAGCACTCTTACGGTATCCGGGAGTTACACGATCCCATGGTCTAAGGAAGAGATACTTGACATTGAAAAAGCTCTAGCAAAACGAACTACACGATCTTGTGCTATGCTTAAGATTGGGTCTTGTCCATCACATCATTCTCCTAATGATGTGATCCCGTTGTCAATGACATCTAATGTCCATAGTCAGGAAACCATGACTATCTGTTGACCAACGAGCTAGTCAACTAGAGGCTCACTAGGGACATGTTATGGTCTATATATTCACACGTGTATTACGATTTCCGGATAATACAATTATAGCATGAATAAAAGACAATTATCATGAACAAGGAAATATAATAATACTGCTTTTATTATTGCCTCTAGGGCATATTTCCGACACTGATCTAGGCCGTGATTTGGCCCAGAACGTGGGAGGCTTTTAACGGGCCGGATCTCATATGGGCCATTATTAGGCCCGGAACGTGGCAGGCCATGAATGGACCTGATCAAATATGGGCCGGCATTTGGCCCAAAACATGGCATCCAGTTAATGGGCCGGCCTACTAGGGTCCTCAAAATCTTGTGGGCCTACAGCTGGGCCGGCCCATTAGTGTTGGCGAAATCTCGTGGGCCTTTAGCTGGGCCGGCCCATTATGATCTGCAAGAATTTTGTGGGCCTTTACCTGGGCCAGCCCATTATGGAACACAAAAATCTTGTGGGCCTTTACCTGGGCCAGCCCATCATGGGCCGCGAAATCTTGTGGACCTTTAGCTGGGCCAGCCCATTATGGTCCGCCAAATCTCGTGGGCGTTTAGCTGGGCCGACCCATTATGGTCCGCAAAATCTTGTGGGCCCTAAGTTGGGCCGGCCCATTTAAACTCGATGGGCCGTGCCACGTGTCGACGTATCATAGGCGCCTTCTGTCCAATGAGTGGATGACATATGTCCAAACGATCAGCTGACACGTGTTTCCTCCAGCCAATGATGATTTTACACGTGGTAAATCCCCATTGGTCGGGTTTTTTAACGGGTTATCGGATCCAAAACCCAACCCGATAGCTTAACGGCGTTCCGTTACGATGGATGCCACGTGTCGGTCACCCTTGACGAAAGCACTTCTGTGACACACGATTTATCGTCATGGAAGTGGACACTTCTGTGATGATAATTTTGGTAATGTCATGGAACACTTCTACGACAGCACAGGTATGACTATCTTGATTCTGTCATAAATTTGTCATGGATGTACATGCATGACAGAAAACGCGACCTACTGTGACAAACACGTATCATCACAAAAGTGTAATTTTTTTGTAGTGCAAGAAGGGTCTTCTGGAATTTGTCATGAATGGGTTTGGTCCTTGAGTCACAGAAGCAAAGCAACAAGTTAAATGTGATGCTGGTAGAGGACAGATTCATTGAGTGGAGCTGGATCAAAAGTGATGCGGGAACAAGTGGCAAAATGTCTTTCCTGTAGTGAAATCGATGGCACCGAGTTGTATGCTTCGGTTGCACCAAAAGGATTCGGTGGGACCGAAAATATCAAGCCGGTGTGACCGAGTTCATCACAGAGAAGACACTTGTCACCTCAGCTCACTTAGACAAGTAAGATCTCACAAGGATTTGCAGGGAATCAACTGAAAGATTTGCAATGAATTGGATGCAGGGAATGCAGAACAGAAAATAAAAGAGAAGAAACGTAAAAGAAATCTAGATGAAGTTTTTTTTGAAAGGGGAAACAAATATGCATGAGACAAATGCAAGAGCACAGAAAAGAACACAAGAGAACTTCATCTAGAATTGGTCGGCGACAAAGTCACCTACGTTAGAGTATATTGACTTAGGAGTCAAGTGATATCACTTGATCATAGGTCATACTCATTGTTTAAGCTCAAAAAGGGGTTACCATTTTTCGTTCAAGCATCTTAATGTATTCATATCTTGTCGAGTTGCTTTGACTCATGACTTGGAGTAAAGCTTCTCTAAGATGGAATAACATACCTTGGTGGTGGTGTTGATTGTGATCATGTAGTTGAACTTGTGTGGGTTGCTCAAGGTTGATGTAGCCCATCAAGAGTTGGGAGCACCACTTTGGAATTTGAGTTCATCTACCTACATGGGTTAGTTTTTGCAAGGAAGAGCACTTGTGTATCCAAAATGACAATCATGAAACTCAACATAGAATTTGTCAAAGGATATGTTTGAATGGTTTCGTGCTTCCTTGTCTTCAACCACCATTATGTAGAGACTTGGTGATGTAGAGATTTCTCAAGATGTGAGTGAGTTGCAATCTTATAGATTTAGATCCATCCAAGTTCCTACAAGGGTTAGATAACATGCAAGGTGCAAATATATCCAAGACGTAAGATTATCATCATAAGAGAAATATCAAGGATTAGTCATAGGCTCTTGTCTTGCATCTATCAAATGGAGTTCCTACTCCAAGTTTGAAGCATCAATGATGTTCAATTCACCTCTTAACCTGCAGAACACTTTCTTATCAAGTGGTTTGGTGAAAATATCGGCTAATTGTTTTTCGGTGCGAACATGCTTAAGATTAATGTCCCCTTTGGCAACATGATCTCGAATGAAATGATGACGAACTTCAATATGCTTAGTTCGAGAATGTTGCATGGGATTGTGAGCAATCTTCATAGCACTTTCATTGTCATAAAGTAATGGAACATGTTTCACATATATCCCATAATCTTTAAGAGTTTGGGTCATCCATAGTAATTGAGCACAACATGAACCAGCGGCAATATATTCCGCTTCGGTGGTGGATAAGGATACCGAGTTTTGTTTCTTGGAAGACCAAGATACAAGAGATCTACCAAGAAATTGACAAGTACCCGAAGTGGACTTTCTATCAACCTTGTCACCGGCATAGTGCGAGTCGGAGTAGCCAACAAGATCAAAAGAGGCCCTCTTTGGATACCAAATGCCAAAGTTTGGTGTATGGATTAAGTATCTCACTATCCTTTTCACGGCCTTAAGATGACATTCTTTAGGAGCAGCTTGATATCGTGCACACATGCACACACTTAGCGTAATATCGGGATGTGAAGCACATAGATATAACAATGAACCAATCATAGAGCGATAAACCTTTTGTTCGACCGGTTCACCATCTTTGGTCAAATCAAGATGTCCACTAGTAGGCCTGGGTGTAGTCATACCTTTGCATTGTTGCATATTGAACTTCTAGAATAAGTCCTTGGTGTACTTCGTTGGAGAGACAAAGGTACCTTCCTTTGTTTGCTTGATTTGCAAACCAAGAAAGAATTTGAGTTCACTCATCATAGACATCTCAAACTTCTCCGACATTATCTTTCCAAACTTTTCACTAAAATGAGGGTTAGTTGATCAAAATATAATATCATCAACATAAATTTGGCATACAAATAGTTCTCCATTAACCCTTTTAGTAAAAAGAGCGGAATCTATTTTACCAATTTCAAAGCCTTTTTCAAGGAGGAACTTGGTCAAGCATTTATACCATGCTCTAGGAGCTTGTTTAAGTCCATAAAGAGCTTTGTGAAGTTTCTAAACATGATTATGTTTCTTAGGATTGACAAAACCGGGAGGTTGCTTAACATAGACTTCCTCCTCTATTTCACCATTTAAAAAGGCACTTTTAATGTCCATTTGGTACAAGGTGATATCATGGTGATTAGCATAGGCAAGTAAGATGTGAATGGACTCAAGTCTAGCAACGGGAGCATATGTCTCACCATAGTCCATACCTTTGACTTGTGTGTAGCCTTGGGTGACAAGACGTGCTTTGTTGCGAACTACTTGTCCATCTTCATCTTGCTTGTTGCGAAACACCCATTTGGAACCAATGATGTTGTGGTTGTTGTCGGGCTTCTCAACTAATGTCCAAACTTGATTTCTCTCAAAGTTGTGTAGCTCTTCATGCATAGCGTTTATCCAATCCAGATTTTCCAATGCTTCTTCAACCTTCATAGGTTCAATGCTAGAGATGAATGAATAGTGTTCACAAAAGTTAGCTAAACGAGTTTTTGAGCGACTGATTCTCCTGGTTTGGATATCATTGTAGATTTGCTCGACGCAATGGTCTTTAGCAATTCTTGCTCAAAATCGTGAAAGCTTTTGCTTGGGTCTTGGTTGAACATCTTCTTCATCTTGTTCTTCTTCTTGGCCTTCTTCATTGCTGATGTTGTCATTCTCTTGTCGTGGTGGAGAAGGAGGTTGTTGACGTTCTTGGTGTATTTCCTCGTTTTCTTCATCTTGGTGTGTCCCACTTGTGGATGCTCCCGTATCAACTCTTGGTAGAATCTTCCACTTGGACGGATGAGGTACTCTCCTTCACTTCCGTTGGACGAATCTTGCCAATAGACAAGTCTTGGATTGCTTCCGAGGGGTCTTTGTATCCTACATCAATTGGCAATTGCTCTACTTGCGAGCCGTTAGATTCATCAAACTTCACATCTATCGTATCTTCAACCTTTCGGGTGAAATTATTGTAGCCACCGTAAGTGTGAGAGTTTGAGCTATAACCAAGTAGGAAACCTTCATGAGACTTAGGAGCAAATTTGGAGCAATGATGCTTATCAAGGATGTAGCACTTTGAGCCGAATACTCAAAAGTATCCAACTTGGGGTTTGTTACCGGTGAGGAGCTCGTATGTCGTCTTCCCAGTAGCTTGTGAAGATACAAGCGATTTGTTGCATGACGAGCTGTCTCAACCACTTCTGCCCAAAAGTGCTTCGGCGTCTTGTACTCATCAAGCATCATTCTTGCCATTTCGATGAGCGTCCGGTTCTTCCTCTCAACAACTCCATTTTGTTGAGGTGTGTACGTAGCCGAGAACTCATGTGAAATCCCTTCTTCGTCAAGAAAGGTGTCCACATTTGCGATCTTGAACTCCGTTCCGTTGTCACTACGAACCTTCTTGATCTTCACTTCAAATTGATTTTGAGCCTTCCTAGCGAAGTTTTTGAAGATCTTTTAGACCTGCGATTTATCACCTAGAAAGAACACCCACGTAAATCTTGAGAAATCATCAACTATAACTAGACCAAAAGAATTTCCACCAAGACATTTGTAGGCGTTGGGGCCAAACAGATCCATGTGAAGTAGCTCAAGTGGCCTCCTTGTGGTCATGTTGTTCTTCACTGGATGCCTTCCTCCAACCTGTTTACCTGCTTGACAAGCGCTGCAAAGTCTATCCTTATCAAATATGACATCGTTAACACCAAGGATATGATTTCCTTTAATAAGCTTGTCAAGGTTTCACATGCCAACATGATCTAATCGTCTATGCCGTAACCAACCTTTAGAAGATTTAGCAATAAAGCAAGTTCTAGGTTGAGCCTTTTTAGTGAAATCAACAATGTAAAGATCACCTCTCCGTATAATGGTAAAGACCATTTTATGATTATCTCTACGAAACAATCTGCAATCTACTTCAGTAAATAGGACATTGAAACCGAAATCAGCAAGTCTAGATACTGAAAGTAAGTTGTAGCCAAGAGATTCAATGAGCATAACATTTTGAATGGAGCTATCATGTGAGATGGCCACCTTACCGAGGCCAACCACCTTACCCTTTGAGTTGTCACCGAAAGTGACATACTTTCGAGGACCATCGTTTTCAGCAAGCTCATGGAACATATCTTTGTCTCCGGTCATGTGATCGGTACACCCACTGTCAAGAACCCATTCCTTTCATCCTGCCATATATCCCTGAAAATTTGCCATAAGACCAAATTGTCTCATTGCATCATCAAGATCAAAGTCACTATCATCATCCTCGTCATAGTATCCATGTTCAACATCGTCATGTGGTGGATCAAATCCTAGAGAGGGTGATTCGTTAGAGTGAGTTTGACAATGATCTCCTTTATGAATTCTAGTAGCTTCGAAAATAATATCGCTAATGATTCCAACATTCCCTTTGGCATGCATAAGATTTGTAAGCTCAAATAGACAATCACCAAACATAGGATCATTGGAATTCATCTTACTCAAGGTAATAGACTTATGGAGAATTGCATCTAGATTTTTCAAGGAATAATTCAGAAATCGTTCCTCAAGAAATTTCCATATAGTGTAGGCACACTCAAGAGTAGGCAAGTTTCTAATCAAGTTTCTAGGCAAGCCTCTAGTGATAAGATTAACAGTTCTAAGATTTCTGATCACGTCAATTGACTCATCAAGGGTAGGATGCATAGGATCAACATGAGGTGCACAAGGGCTAGAAATGTACTTGTTCAAATGATATTGATTGAAAATCACAAGCATCTCATTTTCCACTCATGAAAATACTCCCCATCGAGAATAGGCACTCTATGTCTAAGACTCCCCAAAGTAGACTCATCCATCTTCCTCCAATGGTGATTAAACCAAAGCAATGGAGACCAAGGCTCTGATACCAATTGAAAGGATCGAGAAGAGGTGTCTAGAGGGGGGTGATTAGACACTAAGTGCCAAATGTTACAGTTTTTAATTTTTTAAGTTTAAGTGGGGTTTTAGCACAATTTTAACAATCACAATACATAACAAGCAAGCATGCAAAGAGTATATGAGCAGCGGAAAGTAAAGCATGCAACTTGCAAGAATGTAAAGGGAAGGGTTCAGAGAGTGCAAACGCAATAGGAGACACAGATGTTTTTGTCGTGGTTCCGATAGGTGGTAATATCGTACATCCACGTTGATGGAGACTTCAACCCACGAAGGGTAACGGCTGCACGAGTCCATGGAGGGTTCCACCCAAGAAGGGTCCACGAAGAAGCAACCTTGTCTATCCCACCATGGTCGTCGCCCACGAAGGACTTGCCTCACTACGGTAGATCTTCACGAAGTAGGCGATCTCCTTGCCCGTACAAACTCCTTGGTTCAACTCCACAATCTTGTCGGAGGCTCCCAAGTGAAACCTAGCCAATCTAGTAGACACCACTCTCCAAGAAGTAACAAATGGTGTGTTGATGATGAACTCCTTGCTCTTGTGCTTCAAATGATAGTCTCCCCAACACTCAACTCTCTCTCACAGGATTTGGATTTGGTGGAAAGAAGGTTTGAGTGGAAAGCAACTTGGGGAAGGCTAGAGATCAAGATTCATATGGTAGGAATGGAATATCTTGGTCTCAACACATGAGAAGGTGGTTCTCTCTCAAAAAATGTAAGTTGGAAGTGTAGGTTTGTTCTGATGGCTCTCTCCACGTATGAAGAGGAGGTGGAGGGGTATATATAGCCTCCACACAAAATCCAACCGTTACACACAACTTGCCAATCTCGGTGGGACCGAATTAAGAAACTCGGTCGGATCGATTCAAAAAATCTAGTGACCGTTAGGATTTTCGGTGGGACCGACATGCAACTCGGTAGGACCGGTATGGTTAGGGCTAGGGCATAATGTAATCTCGGTGAGACCGATTACACAAACTCGGTGAGACCGATTACACAAACTCGGTGAGACCGATTTTGGTAATAAGCTAACCAGAGAGTTGGCCAGGTAAACTCGATGTGACCAATTCGCTTATCTCGGTTGGACCGAAATGTTACGAAAAGGAAACAGAGAGTTTACATTGTAATCTTGGTAGGACCGATTACACAAACTCGGTGGGACCGATTTTGGTAATGGACATACACAGAGAGATTACATCCCATCTCGGTGAGACCGAGATCCATATCGGTGAGACCAATTTGCCTAGGGTTTGTGGCAGTGGCTATGACATCTGAACTCGGTGGCGCCGGATAGAAAGAATCGGTGGGGCCGAGTTTGAATTTTTGTTTAGGTCATATGTGGATGTGAGAAAGTAGTTGAGGGCTTTTGAGCATATCACTAAGCGCTTTGAGCAAGAACCTCATTAAGCAACACCTCATCCCTCCTTGATAGTATTGGCTTTTCCTATAGACTCAATGTGATCTTGGATCACTAAAATATAAAATGTAGAGTCTTGAGCTGGGAGCTTTAGCCAATCCTTTGTCCTTAGCATATTGAAAGGGTTCCACATCTTCTAGTCCATGCCACTTCATTGTTGAACTTATCTGAAACTTACTAGATAAAAGTGTTAGTCGAACAAGAGATATGTTGACATTAATTACCAAAATCACCCAGGGAGCACTTGTACTTTCAGTCTTGCTATAAGTCGCAGTAGATGCTATATAGGTCCGTCAGATCTTACATCAAGATCCGTGCTTTCAGATTTTTTTCTCTCTCTTAAATCTCAGTCGAGTGAGACATAGCCACGCCATTAAACAAAGGCTCGGGCGCCATTAATGGAGACCTTGGGAGAGAGGTGGACGACAGATGGAGGTCAAAGGGCTCTCCTCCTGATAAGCACGCGCAGGGGTCTGATCGCACGCCTCTCGTACTCAAATAGTTACCCTGCATGGTGCCTCCTAGCTAATAAAAAATGGGGATGCGTGGCAGCACATAAATGGTAGTAAATAGAATGCCCACGGTTTCAATAATACTTGTGTTTCCGATTGTAACGTGACAACACTTGTTCCAAAATGACTTTGTTGATTGTTAATGTGTGCGCCTTCGCAAATCGGACATGGCACCAAGCCAAGTTTCATTATTTTCATGTGTGTTTTGGATTTACAGGAATTAAAAAACTAAGTTTCTCAATGTTTCCAGCCCAGCCACGACACCCAGAATTTTGAATTTCATTCCCATTTCTTGCATGGAACCTAGAAATTTACCCGAGGACACACATGTGATTTTTCAACCAACTTTGGTGCACTGGAACATGTGCTTGTATTTAAAATTTGAATTATGCACACAAAGGTGACACTTTCCCTCTCAGAACCACGAGCCTTCTTGAGAGAAGCTCCGATTTGCAAGAAGCTTATACCAAAATTTGTTCCTAATCGGCCAATTTTTTTACCACGGCATGGTACTACCATGACATGACACCATGCCAAGTATCATGATTTTAAAACCAAGTTTCTCAATGTTCTCGACCGAGCCACGATGCCCAGATGTTTGAATTTTATTCTCATTTTTAGCATGGGACCTATAAATTCACCCCAGGACACAAATGTGATTTTCAACCAACTTTGGTGCACGGGAGCATGTGTTTGTAGTTCAAATTTGAATTATGAACATTAAATGACCAAAAACTCAATTAATGTGTAAGAAAGGCCAAACGAAGCCAGAATAATTCCAAAACTTAATAGGGCACTCATGTAGTTCTATGTTGCCTTTGTAAATAAACTCAAGGGGGACAGCGTATATCGTTTCGCACTAAAAGGTGGCACGTTCCCTCTCAAAACCACGAGCCTTCTTGAGAGAAGCTTCAGTTTGCAAGAAGCTTATACCAAAATCTTTTCATATTCAACCAATTTTTTTACCACAGCACGGTAGTACCATGACATGACACCCATGC
Organism: Triticum dicoccoides; assembly: GCF_002162155.2. Classification (NCBI taxonomy): domain Eukaryota; kingdom Viridiplantae; phylum Streptophyta; class Magnoliopsida; order Poales; family Poaceae; genus Triticum; species Triticum dicoccoides. The sequence goes on from NC_041389.1 coordinate 583,156,558, forward strand.
CAAGTTTCATGATTTTCAGACGTGTTTTAGATTTACAAGAATTTTAAAACCAAGTTTCTCAATGTTCTCGGCCGAGCCACGATGCCCAGATGTTTGAATTTTATTCTCATTTCTTGCATGGGACCTAGAAATTCACCTGAGGACACAAATGTGATTTTTCAACCAAGTTTGGTGCACGAGAGTATGTGCTTGTAGTTCAAATTTGACTTATGCACATTAAATGACCAGAAACTCAATTAATGTATAAAAAACGACAAACGAACCCGGAATAATTCCAAAATTTAACAGGGCACTCATGTAGTTCTATGTTGCCTTTGTTAAGAAACTCAAGGGGGGGGGGTATATCGTTTCACACTGAAAGGTGGCACGTTCCCTCTTAGAACCACGAGCTTCCAAATCGGACCAATTTTTTGCCACAACATGTTAGTGCCATGACATAACACCATGCCAAGTTTCATGATTTCCAGGCGAGTTTTGGATTTACATGAATTTAAAATCTAAGTTTCTTGATGTTCTCGGCCGAGTCATGACGCCCAGATGTTTGAATTTCATTCTCATTTCTTCCATGGGACCTAGAAATTCAACCAAGGACACACATGTGATTTTCAACCAACTTTGGTGCAACGGAGCATGTGCATGCAGTTCATATTTACATTATGCACTTTTAAAAGTCCAGAAACTCAATTAATGCATAAAAAGGCCAAACGAACCTGAAATAATTCCAAAATTTAACAGGGCACTCATATAGTTCTATGTCGCCTCTGTAAAGAAAATTAGGGGGGAGGCACCGTATATCGTTTCACACACAAAGGTGAATCCCTCTCGGAACCACGCGGCTTGTTGAGAGGATCTCCGGTTTTGCAAGAAGCTTATACCAAAACTTGTCCCAATTCAGCCAAAAATTATACATATGAAAACAGGGTTTAGATTATCCCTAACATCTCGCTACCTAGACCAATAATGTACTATGATTTGAATTCAACATAAAATGGATACAAATATTTGAATTGGAGAGCGTATGGTACATGTAGTTCATAGTGAAATATGATTACTGCTATATGCATGTTTTTTGTCATCAAGATAATATTTAAATTATTGTATAACTTGACAACAATCATATTCAAATAAGGAAAATTGATTCAAATTTAGTCCATATGGTAGACGACAATATATATGTTCACATGGTGGAGTAAAATGTTCATATATGATGGAAAGATCAAAATGTACGACTACATCAATTATAAACCGCAAGGTCACCTAATGATATATTCAAATTCAACATAACTTGGATTCAAAAATTGAAATTCGAGATCCTGGCATTTGTAATCATATAAAAAGGGACATTATTCTTTCTTTTGGTGGGAATTGATTTGTTTTTTGTTGTTGTTGAGGGAAGTGCGAATCGATTTGGTACTGTGCAGGGTAATCTTGTTCTCCCGATTTTTTTACATTTTTCTTGTAGTTTTTTCAATGGCATCTATAGCAATATAGTAAATGGGGACATGACTCTCTTGTGTCTTGTATGAATTGTTTTCTTTACACGTTAAGTTTGTTCTGCCGAACAAGGAATCCCCACCTTGTTATCTCGAAATTTTCAAGCTCGAGTATCTTTTGTCTCACCTGCTTTGAAACTCCCGCCTCTTCAACCCGTGCCATGCCTTGTTATCCCAAAATTTCTACGCGCGTGAAAACTCCCTCCTCATCCGAAATCGGTCCCGCAGCCCGGACACGCGAATTCCCCCTTCTACTCCTCAGTCGGAAATGAAGCTCCACGTCATGGTGTCAAAACCGATGGGGGTACGCTGGTAACTTACCCTACATTTCGGACAAGCCCGTCCCTAAGCTTGGCTCCCCCTCCCCCTTCGCCCCCCCATTCGTACACCGAGGCAGCCAAAACCCGTGAAACCCCATGCTCCTTCGTCGGCCTCCCATCCGGCGCCTAGCCGGAGACTCTTCCCCGACTATGTCATCTACCGCAACAGATCGCCGTCCCTCATCTACCGCACCGGATAAGGATCCATCATCGATCTCGTCATCCCGCCGGATCAGCTGCCCCGTCCTCCACCTCCAAGGATCTTCCCCGATGTTCGCTTCATCTATCGCGCCACCTCAATCCCCACAGCGTCGTATTGACCTGCCCCACCGGAACCGTATCCCCCTCACCAATTCCTCGGATGAAGTCGAGGCCAACTCGGCGCCACCAAGGAGGTTCTGCACTCACCGATGCATTTTATCTTTTATTCGATCTAACGGGGTTGCCGGTGCTCGATACCGAGCAGACATGGCGGCTCTCCATCGATGGCGCCATTGCCGGCCACATCATCCACGGCGTCTCTCCCCCACGTTGTTGCTTCCTCGGCTGTGATTTCCACAACGACACTAGCTGCAGCTGCTCCGGCTCTCGCTTGTGCTGCGGCTCTGTTCTTGCTGTCGGTCACGCTGCGGCACTGCTCTTGCCTTCGTTCATGATGCTGCTCTGCTCTTGCTCTTGCTTGCGCTGCTGCTGCTGCACGACCTCCGGTAGCTACAGGAGTTGCTGCTTTAGCACTCGCTCTCGGTGCTACTGCACGACTTGCTCTCTGCTAGTGTGTTCCCTGCTCGAGCGTCTACTGATTTAGATCACTGCTTCTCTGCTACTAGTGCTCGAACGCCCTAAACATCTATTGCAATGCTCTGCTACTAGTTCAATCAGTTTCGATAGTAAAATTCAGTTTCGACTGTAAAGTTCATTTTCTTCAGTTAAGTTCAGAGTGAACAGTCCTTACAACATCTGTCGGAGCGGCCGTGGCACGGCTGATGTGTTTTACATCTAGCACTTTTTGGTGATGTATTTTACATCATATATTGCAGATGATATTAGGGTCCCACTTCAGATTAATGTTGTCTGTCTTGTCCTGCTTCAGCCTTGTCGCCGTACACCTCACCGGAGCTGCTCCAACGACGGAACCATCCATCACAGCGGAGCAGTACCCTCGGTGCCGTTTCCAGAGGCCTCAAATCTTCTCCCCCTCCTCCGACAGTCACACCAGCATCACCATCCTCCACGTCCAACCTAATGATGCTGAGGTCCAGAAGGCTATGCCAAAGAGGTTGTACACTCGTCGCATCACTTTGTTACTCTGCATTCATGTCGATCCCTCAGGGATCCTTTGCTATGGAACTACTATTTGTGCAAATCTGTTAGAAGGAGTGGAGCAAAGCAAAACTGGAGGAATTTTTCCTTTGGTGTCTCTTTCGAAGAAAAAATGTAGGAATTTTATTCACTTGGACGTCCTTTTCAAATTAATATGCATGAAGAACAGAACTAATTGCATTACTGGCATAATAAGATTCTTCTTTTTTCATTTTCACGTGGTTTGACTTTAATTTGACCACGTTTCTCCATTCCTGTGTTCTTCCAATTCATGTGAACCAAACACCCATGTTGACTGAAATCCTATATTTCCAAATGCTCTGTTTTGCACGTGCATTCCTATCCTATTCCTGTGTTTTTCCTGTCCCTACGTTTATATAATCCTCCAATTCTAAGGATCCCTTACAGATTTACTTCATTTTCAGATAGGCGTCAAAGAAAACTCTGTGTGGTATGTCCTGCTCCTGCCGTGCCGTGATCCATCCCACCTGAGGTGCACCATCGACAGAAGCGTTCACTGCAGCAAAGATCCCCCTTGCAGACTTTCTTTCACCGCCTCAGATCATCTTCCCCGTTGCCGGCAGCCACGCCAACTACATTACCATCATCGACTGAGCAGATGAACCCGAGGACTACACAGTTCCGGAAGAGAGGTCACAGTCTTTCATGTTTTCTTACATTATACATCGGTTATTATTACCTGCTACTTTATTGTTCATACTTGAGTTTTGAAATTCCCATGGGTATCATATCGAGCCAGCAATGAATAGTATATGTCTACTATCTGGTTCATCTGGGGTCTTCTACGTGGTTCATGTTGGGTGGGCAACAAACAATAGATGATCCATTGTCTATCTTTTTAAACTGAAGCTATAATCTACCTGCTATCATTAGTTTTTGATCCATCCACTCGTTTGTTACCATCAGTCTTGATTTTTGCATGCACCCCTTGGGCCTTACAAAATCTAACTATTTTTTTATTATGCATGTCAGATATTGTACACAATCGTACTGAACATGTAGAGAAAAAGAGAAGACCGTTGCATGGGAATATAATGTCATGCAGACGCCGCTCCATGGTGGGCAAGTGCCCCCCTCCTACATTTCCAGATTGTATTCCAGAGGAAGATAACTGTTCAGATGGGGATTCAAAAGGAGCCGACCACGCCTGTTTACCACCTCAGGTGTTTGCTCTAACCTGGCATGTTGATGTTGGTCATATCATGCATATGGCGCCTTGCATTGCTTACATTATACATCTTATATGCCATCAACTTAGTTTAGATTTTCTTTGTGTGAATGCCACCTGTTTGGTTTCTATATCATACTCCCACCATTCCTAAATATTTGTCTTTTTAGAGATTTCAACAAGTGACTACATACGAAACAAAATGAGTGAATCTACACTCTGGAATATGTCTATATACATCCCTATGTGGTAGTCCATTTGAAATCTCTAAAAAGAAAAATATTTAGGAACAAAGAGAGTATATGGGAATTATGCAATGCCATCTTCTTTAGCCAGGCATCATATACATGAATCATGCAATGCCATCCTGTTTAGCTAGTCATCATATATGTGAATTGTATCGTGCCATATTTTTTCCATAATGTATTCCATTTCTCAACAATGTTTATACATTCATCTACTCTTCCTGTGCATCAGCCATTTGAGTCGGTCATGGGAAAATCTGGAGTGAAAACAAGGTCTTCTGAGTAGTCAGTGCTACCTGTCGATGCAGATTTCTTTCTGGTTACAGATAGCTCCTCAGAGGAGGATTCAGAGACAGATGATCAGTCGTATCCCCCCCTGAGGTGCATGCTCTAACTTGGCTAGGTTATATTGCTCATATCATGCATACGGTGTCTTGCATTGCCATGCCATCTGCTTAGATTAGACATGCTTTGTGTGCATGCCTCCTGTTTGCTTTCTATATCAAATATGTGAATTATGCAATGCCATGCTTTTCAGCCAGTTATCATATATGTGAATTATGCACCACCATGTAGCCAGACATCATATATGTGAATTATCTCATGCCATCTTTTTTTCATTACGTATTCCATTTGTCGGCAATCTGTGTATATTGAACTACTCTTCATGTGTATCAGCCATTTGAGCCGGTTATGGAAAAATCTGGAGTGAAAACAAGGTCTTCAGAGCAGGCAATGGTACTTGTTGAAGCATATTTCTCTATGGTTACACGGAGCTCCTCAGAGGAGGATTCAGAGACAGATGACCAGTCCTATATCCCACCTCAGGTGTATGCTCTAAGTTGCAATGTTTATATTTCTCATATGATGCATATGGTGTCTTGCATTGCTTAGTTTAGACATCATATGCACAATATTGAATTCCATCTGCTTAGTTTAGAGATCATACATGCGAGTGCCAGCTGCTTAGTATATGAATCAATTATGTCAATTATATCATGCCATCCTGTATACTTAGACAACATGTCTGTGAATTATTTCATCCCAACCTATTTTAGAAAGACATCATATAGTTTTGTCATGTCATCCTGTTTAGGTACTCATCATATGTTGAATTATGCCATTATATCCTGTTAAGTTATCCATCATATATCTGAAACTGTGTCATGCTATCCTGTTTAGTTAGGCATCATATATGTGAAACTGTGTCATGCTGTCCTGTTTGGTTAGATAACATATATGTGAATTACCACATCTGTCTATCATACAATGTCTGTACGTTCAATTTATTTTCTTGTTTATCAGCCATTTGGATTGGAGGGGGTGATGGCAGTATCTAAGGGAGCAAAAACCCGTTCTTCACAAAAGACAATGCTACCCATCGATGCAGATAGAACCATGGTGGTACTGGCCCACAAACTAGCCCCACCACACATAATCGAGACTCTTCCAGATTGCACACTTACACCGTTGGGCAGAGAACCAGCTACAACCCATCTAACCGCAACCCCAGCAGATAGTAACCCACTTCTAGTTGACAAAGCACCATGTGCACCACAGAGTACCCCCACACGAGCAGTTTGTAAAGCTACTGCAGTGCCCAAAGCACGAAGACCACCACAGCTAACCCAAACTCCACGTTTAAAGCAGAAGAGCAACTGTTCTCAGGTCAGATTCTGTAGCTATGGTCCATACTCCTTTGCTGTTGCATCACTGTATTTCACTACAAAAAAATACACTTCCGTGATGATACGTGTTTGTCACAGTAGGTCGTGTTTTTTTTCATGCATGTACATCCATGACGATTTTATGACAGAATCAAGATAGTCATACCTGTGCTATCGTAGAAGTGTTCCATGACATTACCAAAATTATCATCACGGAAGTGTCCACTTCCATGACGATAAATCGCGCGTCACAGAAGTGCTTTCGTCAAGGGTGACTGACACATGGCATCCACCGTAACGGAACGCCGTTAAGCTACCGGGTCAGGTTTTGGATCCGATAACCTATTAACAGCCCCGACCAATGGGGATTTTCCACGTGTAAAATCATCATTGGCTGGAGGAGAGACGTGTCAGCCCCGCGTTGGCACAAGTGTCACTCATCCAATGGGCGAGACGCGCCTATGATATGTTGACACATGGACCGACCCATCAAGTTTAAATGGGCTGGCCCTACTAAAGGCCCACAAGATTTTGCAGACCATAATGGGCCGGCCCAGCTAAAGGTCCACGAGATTTTGTGGACCATAATGGGCTGGCCCAGCTAAAGGCCCACAAGATTTTGCAGGCCATAATGGGTCGGCCCAGGTAAAGGCCTACAAGATTCTTGCGGATCATAATGGGCCGGCCCAGCTAAAGGCCCACGAGATTTTGCCGACATTAATGGGTCGGCTAGCTGTAGGCCCACAAGATTTTGAGGACCCTAGTAGGCCGACCCATTAACTGGCTGCCATGTTTTGGGCCAAATGCCGGCCCATATTTGATCCGGTCCATTAATGGCCTGCCACGTTCCGGGCCTAATAATGGCCCATATGAGATCTGGCCCGTTAAAAGCCTACAATGTTCTGGGCCAAATTACGGCCCAGCTCAGGTCCGACCCTTTAAGAGGCTTTGGGCCCACTTGCTAAAGGCCATTTAGTAATTCAGCCTCATATTAGTTTCAGCCTGTTAAGGGCCCGTTTAACATGTAGGCCCTATATTAATTTGGGCCTGTTAAAAGCTCGTCATATAGTTGGGCCTAACTACGGCCCGGTTTGCATCCGGCATGCTTACAGCCGATATCTGATTGGGCCAAACAAGGATCGAGACAATTTTGGCCTATTAAAAGCCCGTGATTTGATTCACACAATCATGGGCGGGGGTCCATTTCGGGCTGCTGTCGGCCCGTGAGCTGTTCGGCACGTTTCAATCCCAACCTACTTCTCAGCCTCCTAAAAGCCCATTGAGTTTTCTTGCAAAAAGAGGGTCGGGGGTTACTCGGCCTATTAAAGGCCCGAATCTACTAGTGGGCTAGTTTAGTTTTGGCCTTTTAACAGACCAAGATGACGGGGCCCATGATGCGGATCATACATCGTGATTGCATGACGGCCCGATTATGTACCGTAATTTTACGGTTTGGCCGTTTTACTGCGAAGACAGAATATATATACAGTAAAATAATTGCAGCATCGTGAATAAGAAAAAACCTAGACTATACAATAAAGAAATTACGGCATATTACATCCACTAGGCATCAAAGTTCGCCACTATGATAATAAAGCACAAGCAGACAGCAGATTACATACACTGGGCATCAAAGATCGCCACCAGTGCAAATAAACACGTCGACAAAATAATATACAAAACCGACATCACTTCAATAGAGTTCAAGAAAGGTTAGACCTGCTGGGGAGCTGCAGCGCAAGCAGCTGAGCAAGCTGATGAGATTGCACTTGTTCAACACTTATATCTTCCTCACTCTGGAAGATAAACAAGCAGACAAATGACAGATTTTGCACATAAAAGTATCAGTGCTGACAATTCATCACATTTCTTACTGATGAATAAAGTGATACAGTTTAAAATTGCATTAACACAATATGGTATTGTTCGGGTCAAGACATGGCAGGAAATGACATTGTGAAGGAGTTGGCAGCTTCACGACACCACTGGATTACATATCAAGAACTCATAAGTATCAATGGTTAGTGTGCTGTCAATTTATCCCATTTCAGATTGGCAAATAAAGAGATGGTTTAAATAATAGTAGAATGATATGACATTGTTCATAGTTAAGACATTGCAGAATATGACATTGTGCTGTAGTGGGTAGGTTCACCAAACCACTGGATTACGGATGAAGAACAGAAGCATACATGCAGTGCAAAAGAAGATCAATTGCTCTGTATAGTTTAATTTACATGGTATGAAGAAGGAACTTGGTTGTACAACTTAAAACTTAAATTGAGAAGGACAAACTTTTGTTTATGAACTACATAATAAAATTTAAACATGCAATTTGATGCAAACACCAAAAATAAACAGTTGTTGCAGTCATGGCTAACCAAATATACACAACAAAGTTTGAAGGCTTGAGAAGGACAAACTTACATTATTGGTGAAGACAGGCTCTATAAAGCCCTTGTCCATGCTGATGGGGGGGGGGAATTCAAGAAGTTTACCACAGAATCTTCTTCATAAGCATTGCCTTTATTCTACATTTTGTTAAGAGTAAATGTAGATGTGATAATATACGAAAAAATGGAGAATATTTAAGATAAGATGAAGAGTGATGCTACATAACCAAGTAGCTATAAATGTAAGTACAGCGATACAGGCAAAAGGTACAACCAAGAGCAATGCAGTGCTAAACTTCTTCAGTACCATCGGTGTTATCCAACCTTATGGTAAGAGTAAATATAGATCTGATGTGTAGAAAATGTAGGGCAAAGGAAAATAAGCTGCAGAGTGATGGTACATGAACAACTACCTGTCAATATAAGTACACTGATAAAGGACAACAGGTACTTATAAGAACAATGCAGAGCTAAAAAATTTCATTGGCAATGGATATATTCTACACTAATGTAACCATTCATACAGATCAGATAATTTGGAGCAAACAATTGAGAAGCAAGATATCATGCATACTGCTGTCACATAATGAACCAGGTATGTATCCAAGTATAGTGATACAGGACAACATGTACTAACAAGAGCAAAGCAGCGGGCAGCATATTTGCGATATCCTATCATTCTTTTCAAACCGAAATTCTTTTTCGAGCAGATTTCCTGCAAAAAAGATCCGTAAGGCACATGCGGAAAAGTAGAAGTTCAAATTGTCATGCGATATCATAGACAATACCTCATCCTCGGAATGAGACCAGTGCATAACAAGGTTTTTCCATTCAATTTCTTCTAAATTTAGCACAAGAGACTTCACCGGAAATTCGTTTATAGACTTGCCATCAAAGTGTGATTTCCTCAGGTAACACCGATACTGTTGCAATGCTTCCTTGAAAAGTGCAAGCATGCTTTGCTCGTCATGACTATCCAGATTGACCCTCGCCTACTTACAACAATCCAATGTAAATCATTGATGTGTTCAATCAGTAGAAAACATGAAAATAATCACCATTAATAATAGCACTTACACGTAAGTGGGACAGGAAGATGTGAAAATGGTGTTTGTCTTCACTATAACCTTCCCATGATGGGAATATATGCACGTTGTCCCTAACAACATTGAAAGCATTGTCTTTTAAACTGGGAATAACTGGAATGGGGTTCCAATCTGCAGGAATTGGTCATCTCTGTAGTTGGGATAGGTCTTCGGCTGGTGCACTTGCTGTACTTTTTGCTGGATTGGGATTAAAATCGGCATACCTTTTGCTGGAGTGCAGGTCCTGTGTGGTGGGGCTAGTGGTGTGGCTAGTGAAGTATGGGTACAGTCTGTTGGAGTTGGTCCTACGTTTTGTGTCACTGGTTGTACAACCAATATAAGTGGGGTGCTATCTGATTTCTCCGGCACAACCACGTTTTTCAAGGACTTTGCTGGTGCTCCTCCAGGTTCGGCAATCACCCTCTTCCTTTTTGATGTCTGATGCACAAGAACATCATTTGAGTGGAAAAACATGGTATGATGAAAGATGGAATATGTATTGATAATGGATGGGCATGGCATCTCGACATATATGATGAGTAAACTAAGCAGATGGCGGTGCAACAAAGTAGAAGAAATGCAAGACAACATATGCAAGATACGCACAATCAATAAAACCTTGCCAAATTATAACAGGCACCTTGATGGGTGAACATTATAGGCCATCTGCCTTTGACTCCTCGAGGTTAGAATAGTCATTAGGATCATATTCTAAACAACAATCTACAGGTGGGGAGCGTATGAGTTTCATTGCATCCAGAATGGCACTCAATGCCTTGGTGCCAATTTTGTAAGGCATTGCAGTGTTCCACAATATTCTTCTGATGCGCAGATTCTGATATTCACTGTAATTACGTATAATATCTGAGAACCATGAAAACATAAATAGTTGTGAGTTTATCTTTGTAATGCAGTTGATATTCTAATATAGGGGCGCCCCTGTAAACACTTGTGTGCTATCACTGCATATTGATGAGAGAGCTCATGTGTGCTGTAATATGGTGCGTGCATTTATATAATCTGGCACAAGTACACAAAAAATAGGCTCCAAAAGTAAGGATAGTTGGCAGATGATAGGTTCATAATATACTGTATAGAGAGTTTATTGCCAAACCATGATAACAAGAGCACACAGCAACTAGGCAGATCATAGTGTACATAACTGGGGTACACCATAACCACGATATATAAATCAGGAAAGTGGAACTGGCTTGAAAATACGGTGTTGTATTGCCGCTAGTAATTGAAAGCCTATCGATCACGGTACAGGCCAGCTCTATCAGTTGTTGACTATAGATGTCCCTGCGCCCCTTCGTGACAAAGAACATACTGTACATACTAAATACAGAATAAACAAAGAGGAACATGTTAAAGAACAGAAGAGGAAGCATTTTCTTGAGGTTCCACTTCATTGCATACAATGTTGGTTGCCCACTCATGATAAATCACAGCGCCCAAAGAAATGCAATTCCATGTTGTCTCTCTATATGTGGCAATTTTGAACAAGAGTCATTAGGATCATATTCTGAACAAGAGTCAATAGGTGGGGAGCGTATGAGTTTCATTGCATCCAGAATGGCACTCAATGCCTTGGTGCCAATTTTGCAAGTCATTGCAGTGTTTAGCTTCAAGAGTGGACTGCTGCTAGTGCGACACAAAGCAGCTACACAAATCATAGTGTAGATATAACGGGAAAACCTTAAGCATCAGAGTAAAATCAGCAAAGTGGAACTTGTTGGAATATATGTGCTAGTATTGCCAGTACGTCTAGAAAGGCTTCGGATACCGGCTCTCTTCAAGTGAAGGTGCGATACTATTAATATCAGTGTAACTCTCAAAGGCGAATAGCTCCCCGCGTTTCCTTGCTATTCTTATAGGATTCAAGTGGGCAGGCCACTACGAATCCTATTCCTATGTTTACAAATTCTACGAATCAAAGAGGCTCAAAGTGTCCATCACAACCAACCGTATAGACCTCTACACTTCAAATGTCCCCGCACATCTTCAGTACAAGGAACATACTGTACTACTATCATACTCCCTCTGTTCCAAAATATAAGTCTTGGTAGAGTTTTCCACTATGGATCACATACAGATGTATTCAGATACATTTTAGAGTGTAGATTCACTCATTTTGCTCCATATGTAGTCCATGGTGGAATCTATACAAAGACTTGTATTTAGGAACAGATAGAGTACATATTAAAGAAGAACGGAAGAGGAACATGGTAAAGAAGAGCAAGCAGATTTTGGATAATAAAATGTTGGTTGTGCAGTGCCCACACACGATGAACCAGAGCGCATTAAGAATGCAACTCCAAGCTGTCTCTCGACCATTTTAGGCGGTTGGATGAAGATCCTACGTCTCCTAACCCTTCTTCTTCCTCATCTCTGATTCTTCCCATACAGAACACCACACGGGCCGCCGGCCGGACCACCAGCCCCCATCGCCTGTGTTCCTCCACCACCCCCACCCCCGCCCCACCCCCACCCATGTCGAGTTTTCTTCGTTCGGCGAGGCCCCACAACCACTCGAGCCCCTTCGTTCGCACCGGCGAACTCCGGCGAACTCCGGGAAGTGCCTCCTTGTTTTGCGAAAAAAATTATTCATCCCGTTGACAGCTGGGACCTGTCATGAGCCATACATGGGCCGGAACTTAAAATGGGCAGGAATCATATTGGATGGCCCAAATGACGCTACTGGGCCTAATACAGATAGGCCGTAATGGGCCCTGTGTTTGCGGGCTGTAAATGGGCTATATGCGAACAGGCCGTTAAGAGGCTTTCTGTGGGCCGGCCCGCCACCTTTTGACCAAGTCAAACGGTCCAGTCTTTTCATAGGAATGGGACTCTATTGGGTCGTGCCACGTGTCGACGTATCATAGGCGCCTTCTGTCCAATGAGTGGATGACATCTGTCCCAACGATGAGCCGAGACGTGTTTCCTCCAGCCAATGATGATTTTACACATGGAAAATCCCCATTGGTCGGGGCTGTTAATGGGTTATCAGATACAAAACCCGACCCGATAGCTTAACGGTCTTCCTTTACGGTGGATGCCACGTGTCGGTCACCCTTGACGAAAGCACTTCTATGACACACAATATATCGTCATGGAAGTGGACACTTCTGTCTTGATCACCAAGTCTTGTGGAATCTTCCTTGTATGCGGCAGCTGTCCGAACTGGCCCATGAGTATACGGCCATGGGGGTCCTTGGCCCAATCCAACTGATTGCGAGACGACGTGGTGAGTACCCCCTGGTCCAGGACACAGTGAGTAGCCCCCTGAACTGGTCTTCAAGATGGGGACGCTCCTTGATTCTTCCGAACTGTTCTTCATCTTCGGTCATCGGTCTTGAAAACTGGTTCAACAAATCAGGATCGCCAAAGTGCATCCGAAGAGTTTACATGTCGGGTATCCGAGGAGCTCCTTTAAGTTTCTGGCATTTATCAATGCCTTGTTATTTTTACGCCACACCTCGGGTTTGAAGTTGTTCCCGGGCGGCAGTGTCCTCTTGCGTCCGAGCTTCCACGCCGGACTGTGTTCGAGGTATCTTTTGCAGCCGAGCTCCAACGCCGAACTGCATCCGAGCTCCAGCGTCGGATTATATACAAGATCCAACACCGGACTATGTCCAAGCTCCAACGCCGGACTATATCCGAGGTGTCATAGATCACCTTGGTTCAAAAAAGTTAAAGGAGTTTAGCCAAGCTTAATGCCGAAAATGCCCTCTATGGAGCTAGCCACTCGCGCCCGAGCTTTATGCCAGACTGCTTCCGAGGTGGTGCACCACCCCAACTGCGGGCTGATTTTTGAATGGTGTAATGTATTCTCTGCCGAGATATATAGCCAGTATTTCCAGTAGCCCTCAAGGTGTGTGTCAGTCTAAAACCCGAGATGCACCTGAAGGAAAACATAAAACCGTTGTTCCTAGTAGCCCCTGAGACTCAGGTCGATGCGCGAAATCGGCCCGAGGATCAATTCCTAGCTCGGCAGCATACGTAGGAATAGAAACTCAGTGTAATATATTAGAGATAATAGTGATCGGCGGACGGGCTTTTGAGAGAGGGTCTTGAGAAGTGGCTGCAATATATTAGCTTGACACCATATAGGTCCAGATGGTACCTATTGTTGTCCGAAGACACGTTTTCCCATAGTTCGGTCAAGCCGAACACTAAGCACTTTGAATTTTCTGTATTGAATAGGCAACACAGTAGCCCCTGAGACACTGGTCGGGTGGCAACCCAATATCAGGGGATCGATGTGCCCCTTTAATATTTGTAAATGATAAGCACGAAGCCCAGTAGCCCCCGAGCCTTAATGTGGGCACGGGTGGCCGAATTAAGGATCGATATCCAAAGTAAAATCACAAATTATGTGTAATGATTCTATGTATCCAAGTACTCTACATCATTAATGCTCGGATCCACATTGTACAAAACTTTGTTGACCGACCATCAGCTTCAACCTCCTTGGCCAACAGCCGAGGAGTGTTTGTCCTTTATAAATCCTTTATGAGGTCAAAGATTTATGGAAAACAAGGCAATCCGGATACGGTTTTATAAACAAAGGTAGGCAGAGAGATATGTTATATTACTTTTTAACGTAAGAAAGATCTTCCAAAGAAAATAGTCCCGCTATCGGTTCCTTTCTTTGGGTTTTCATGCTTATCATGATCATGAAACCTCAC
>NC_041389.1:583171341-583327202 GCF_002162155.2 Triticum dicoccoides
CGAACTCTATGGTATTAATGAACCAAAATTTTCACTTCCGTCGTTGCCGACCAATGTGATCCTTTAAGATTGCTAGCTTTCGTCTTCACCCAGTCTGAGGTAATAACTCGAATGACCCGGTTGTAACAATCACAGAGGTGCTCCCTTTACCACCTATGTAACACCCACGATGCGGCTATATCTCCCACGTGTCGAAGCACGACTTAGAGGCATAACCGCATTGTGGTTTTGTCGCAAGAAGGGTCATCTTCACACAATCCCATGTAATGAATAAGAATGGGGTAAAGAGTTGGCTGGCGAGGGGGGTTGCGCGCGAGGAGGTGATGTGGGTCAAGGGAGGAGATCGAGGAGAGGGAGACGAGAGGATCGGGCGCAGGGTTCTGGCGGCGCTACGAGGAGGAACGAGGGGAGAGATGGGGATCGGGAGAGAGAGCTGGGTTAAGATGGGATGACTGGGCTGTTAGAGGCCAACGGCTGGGCCCGTGGGGATGGGCCGGCCTGGTTCTCTCTCTCTGTCTCCCTACTTCTCTTCTATTCCAGAAAAAAAAGGAAGGAGAAAAAGAGAGAAGAGCAAAGGTTAGGAAAGAATTGGGCATAGGGTTAATTTTCTCATACTCAGAAAAATGAGTTTAATCCAAGAAAAATAGAAAGGCCATGATTGCAAGATTTAAATTCAAACTCATTTGAATTTACTTCAAATGGGTTTGAACTAGGAGTTGATAAAAGGAAGGTCCAAAATGTTCGGATTTTTTGGTGGAGCTCCGGAAAATGATGAAATAATTATTGGCAAGGTTGGAGACCAAACTTGAAGCAGAAAAGGAACGAAATTATTTTGCAAGTGTGTTTTGGTGATTTTTGAAATAAAGAAATATTTAATATAGCTCCCTAATATTGGAGTTATAAAGAGAAGTCACCATGTGAAAACCCTCGATTTAAATAGATCGAAAAAAATCCATACAATTTATTTAGATGATTTTTAAAAATTAAATGGCATGATGGCATGATGACATGATGCAATGCAAAAATAAAAGAGCAAGCACAAAAGAAACACACGGGAAACTCGGAATAGCTGGAAGTCTTCTGGAGCGTCGGTCTCGGGGCGTCAGAACACTCCACCACTACGAGAGGATCTCGTCCCGAGATCTAGGATGGCACCGGAGAGAAAACGGAAGAGGAAGAGAAGAGGTAAAATTAAGTTGCTTCTTCGACCAATGAGTGAAACCAAAGAACCTTGAGAGGTTGAAAAGTTGAAAGAAAGAACACAACGGAGTAGAACACAATTGAGAGCACTGCGATAGAAAATAGAAACAAGGAATACCATGTGAACCTTGGAGGTTGCAAAGCTATGAATGACGAGTAGAATGGACAAGAAGGAATTGGAACCACTCTGGTCGAAACAAGATAAACATGGAACAAAGGAAGAACAAATTCGGACACCACTCCGATTGAAAAGAGATGCATGACTTGATAAGATGAAAAGAACTTGAAGAGATGACACAACATTCCGGTTAAGAGGATAAGCATGAAAAGAACATGACCCTCAATACGAGAAGATGAGTGAAGAGAGCGACATCACAATGCCTCCGGAACGAAAGAATAGTAGCTAGATTGTTGGAATAACAGAATGGAGAAGAAAATGCCAACTTCTGCCAC
The DNA here is from genome assembly GCF_002162155.2 of Triticum dicoccoides. Taxonomy (NCBI): domain Eukaryota; kingdom Viridiplantae; phylum Streptophyta; class Magnoliopsida; order Poales; family Poaceae; genus Triticum; species Triticum dicoccoides. The sequence goes on from NC_041389.1 coordinate 583,172,995, forward strand.
AAATGAGTTTGGAAAGCATCCTTGCAAAGAAGAATTGAACGGAGTTGTTGGAAAACCAACAACGAAACAAATAAGCTTGTAGTGGACTTATGGAAAACGTCTCAAAATTATGAGGTGACAACCGGCCATTAACAGAAACAATTTACTTGTTTGAGATCAACGAAGGGATGAAAATTGCTTTTGCCGAGAGGATAGGAGAAAACTTGGATCATTGATAAGCACCACAATAGCAACATTCCTTAGGGAAGGCTTTAGGTGAAATATAACCCAAGATAATTGCAACGAAGAAATTGATTGGTCGAAAAGATCTCTTGAACGAAGAGAAAATGATGGATTTAAAATACCTCATTCTTGACAACATATGAATCATGAAACATGAAGGAAATTGTCAAGAGTGACATAACACCACCTCAAAAGATAAGGTAGAAAGAATTGCACTTCGAAATGCAAGATGAAGAATACTTGAACGCCTCAAAACAAAACATGTGTTGAGCACCATGTTTATTTTAGAGTGTAGCTTGGCGGATCTTAACTTCGAGAGAAAACTTGAAGAACAATTGAAGAATGAAAAGAATCCTTAATGGACCACCATGTAGAGCCTCCATGAAGAACTCCGATAATAAAAGGATGATAGAAAGAAAGAGAAGTTGAAAACACAAGGTGAAGCCTTGCAATGATTTAGATGGAGCTTCGCGATGATATAACCGAGAAAACTTGGAACTCCAAAAAGAAAAGATGAACAACAAGAAGCCAAGAATTTATTCCTCCTGAACAAACTCCGAAGGAAAGGATTAATCACTTGGATGAAACAATAATAAGAATTACGTTATGCGTATCCTTCAACAATTTAAATTGATGACAAGCAACGGATTTGGCATTCTACTTGTTCTCGTAGAAAGAATTAAGAGAGATATAGCGTAAACTTAAGAAGGTATTGATGGAACCACCGGTGGGATTGAAACAACAAAAGAACGAACAAAATGATACGATAACGAAGGAAGAGAAATCTTGAACGAACCACCGTAATAATTGAAAATGAAAGTAGTGAAGGCACAATTCACCGGGAAGAATGGGAAAACGAATGAAGATACTTGAGGGAATTTAGATACATGAGAACAAAGAGATCATGAACTTATTAGAGGATATTTGAACGATGCACCGGTAAGATTTGGAGAACGATAGCTGAAAGCTAAGAATGAATAATTATGACATGATGGCTTTCGGAGGAAAGAAATGGAAACAACTCATGAAATGCTCCGGATGGGTGAAAAGAATTCTCACAATCGAAAGCAATTATGAGAGGATGGTATAAAGCTAGAACCATGAATCTCTGGAAGAACGGGTAAGGATTTAAGAGGAACTCTTCTTCGGTCTTCAAAATCCAAGAATGACGATGAGAAACACCACCATGAATTGTTGAGATACTCCGGGATGAAAATTAGAAAGGTTGAACCAATGATGAAAGAATTTGAAAGATCTTGGAGAAGGACATTTGACTGATGATAATTCATTCTTACGTCAAACTTCGAAAAGAATTTGGGAATGACTCCGAGAAAAATTAGAAGAGTCAGGTAAGATCCTGGGAAAAGACCTGTGGGTTAGGGCCCACTCAAAAGGAAAACACCGTTGAAATGATTTTGAAGATAGATTGCACCGGTTGAATTAAATGACTAGAATGACATAACAACCTCAAAATAACTTGAACGGATTGAGAATGGAAACATGAATCTTCTGAGATATCTTGAGCACTCCGAATAAGATTAGAGAGAGATGAACAATTATGAGAGGCACCGGCATGGGATAACATTTGAACGAGGATAAGGATATGATCAACACCAAAAGCTTGAGTTAAATCCACCGTAGAAGAAAAGAGATGAAGAATAATAAACTTGAAGCTCGTGAGCATCTTCACGAGGGATCACCGGATCCGAACATGATTAAAATATATGAGTTCTTGAAGAAAAAGGGTGGGAGGGCGGGAAAACAAAGACAACTTGGGACGGATGAAACAAACACTGTCGAGAAAACTTAGAATTGATCTTGCAGATGTTGAGATTGATCGGATCATCTCGAAGAGAAGCACGCCGGTTAGAAAAAGAATTAACATGACGATCTCGATGATCAAGAAGGATTAGTATTCACATAGCAATATGAGAATAACGTTTAGGAAAGGTATGGATTCCACATTTGACTTCGAAGCAACTCGAATACCACAAATAAAACAAAACAAAGGATTTGACTTGCAGAATAAGCCGGAACAAACATATGATAGAGATTCCGTCCGAAATTTTCGTGGTGGGGCCCACACGGGCTTGAGTGTACAGCACCATCATGTACAAGGCAGTGCACATGACATACGAAGTGTCCCCGAACCAGCATAGCCATGGGTTCTTTAAGACACAACGAGACCACTGTAAAAATGACCGTGGAAAGGCGGACCACTAGACGTCGAACCCCAATCTCATATCATGCATCTGTCAAAAAGATATTCTAGGAGCTACTTGAATTCCCACCTATAAACTCCCGAAACTTTCTGGTTATGCAATCTTGTGTTGGGGATACAGGGGAAGCAATATATATCTCACCCAAAACTAACAATCCCTACATCCAGCTGTATCCATCCGTCAACACATAACCAAGAAACCTTCGGAAATCATGTACCTCAACCTTTGAAAAGCATCCGTTACACGAGTTATGGCAATACTCTCGAGCTCGCCCCAGTACTGGGTTATCGAGGTTATCTCACCAACAACTGCATAAAAGAGATTTTCGATGTCGGCAAAACTCAGGTATTCCAGAACTGCAACGATAAAATTGTGACGACAACACCTCGGAGCTCAACTCCCCGGGTCAAAGCCACATAAATAGACAGGAGGCACCAAGAACAATGTTCTCGTCACAAAACCATCGGAACGATTCCAAGATACCTGCGTGATCCGGAAATTTTTTTTAGTGAAATTTGAGGAGAGGAAAGTCAAAACATCTACGTCAGGAGACCTCACCAGAGCGACGAAGGGACTGAGGAGTAAAAAGAATCCTACTCTCCGATATATATAATCCTAAGACTCAAAACATTTTTGTTCTAGACTCAACAACATCAGCAAACAATCAAGCAGGGGGCTCCTAAGTCGGGGATGGCTCTGATTACCAACTAGTAACACCCACGATGCGGCTATATCTCCCACGTGTTGAAGCACGACTTAGAGGCATAACCGCATTGTGGTTTTGTCGCAAGAAGGGTCATCTTCACACAATCCCATGTAATGAATAAGAATGGGGTAAAGAGTTGGCTGGTGAGGGGGGTTGCGCGGGAGGAGGTGATGCGGGTCGAGGGAGGAGATCGAGGAGAGGGAGACGAGAGGATCGGGCGCAGGGTTCTGGCGGCGCTACGAGGAGGAACGAGGGGAGAGATGGGGATCGGGAGAGAGCGCTGGGGTTAAGATGGGATGACTGGGCTGTTAGAGGCCAACGGTTGGGTCCGTGGGGATGGGCCGGCCTGGTTCTCTCTCTCTGTCTCCCTACTTCTCTTCTATTCCAGAAAAAAAAGGAAGGAGAAAAAGAGAGAAGAGCAAAGGTTAGGAAAGAATTGGGCATAGGGTTAATTTTCTCATACTCGGAAAAATGAGTTTAATCCAAGAAAAATAGAAAGGCCATGATTGCAAGATTTAAATTCAAACTCATTTGAATTTACTTCAAATGGGTTTGAACTAGGAGTTGATAAAAGGAAGGTCCAAAATGTTCGGATTTTTTGGTGGAGCTCCGAAAAATGATGAAATAATTATTGGCAAGGTTGGAGACCAAACTTGAAGCAGAAAAGGAACGAAATTATTTTGCAAGTGTGTTTTGGTGATTTTTGAAATAAAGAAATATTTAATATAGCTCCCTAATATTGGAGGATATGTTATAAAGAGAAGTCACCATGTGAAATCCCTCGATTTAAATGGATCGAAAGAAATCCATACAATTTATTTAGATGAGTTTTAAAAATTAAATGGCATGATGGCATGATGACATGATGCAATGCAAAAATAAAAGAGCAAGCACAAAAGAAACACACAGGAAACTCGGAATAGCTGGAAGTCTTCTGGAGCGTCGGTCTCGGGGCGTCACAACCTAGCCGAACAATCGGGAACGTAGGGGTAAGCAAAGGAGCCAGGCAACCCAGCTTGGCCAAAATCTTAAGTCAAGTTGATGCATATTTATGGCTTTATAACGATAATCACAGAAGGCAGCGCTTGTATAATGAGTAACAACACTGATGATATATGTTTATTTTGACTTTGTTGCGACCGTTTATAATCTGAAAGTGGCTCATCGTCGGCTTCTACCCCTTTGTAGATACTATGCAAGGTGTTTCTGTAATAACAAGACAACCCTTAGCCGACGTCTCGGTGCCCGAAGGCGGTTACGTTAGCGGAAACGAGGCAATCAGATATGCGGGCTTTATAACTTTCACTTACTCAGCTAGCTATGAGCCCCCGGTTAGTGTTCGGCGACAGCCGAGGTCAAGCCGTAAACACTTCGGCCAATGTTATGAACGACCCATCATTTAACATAGACATTGGATCGCTGAACAGTTTACGCTTATTGTGACAGTCAGTTTTCGGCTTTGTCCACTGAGGTGCTTAACCATGCAAGCTGGAAGCATAATCACAATGGTTATCCCTTTGCACACCTAGCCGAACAAAGCAGAACGTAGGAGGCAAGCACAGGAGCCGGGCAACCCAACTATTGACCGAAGACACAATTTGAAACCGATGCATATATAGCAATATCCGAGAATGTTTTTGCCGAATATCTAAAGGTGTCTGGCGTTGCACTGCAAGACTTATGCTGGAAACACACAAATAGTTAAAAAGTGCCATAAGCTTGGAAAACCAAAAAACTTCAGTAAAAACTTGACGTCCGAACAAGATCAAGTGTTCGGTGCCAATCCAAAAATTGGAAAAAAATTGTGCTTATGTCATGCTTTAACATGACACATCCGATCTCAAGACTTCACGCGGGTCAGCCTCCGGCTTCAAGCTCCTTATCCCAAAGGTGGAGTACTTCTCCGACGTTAGTTTAGAGAACTAAACTCGAGCGGCTTTTAGAGAGAAGACATGCTATCCAGCTATTGACCATACACTCGAGTCGAAAAGGGAGTGGTAGAAAAAGAATTTTCAACGACCAAGAAGAAAACACATTTACTATAAAATAGCTCATATAAATTTTCAGAGCCCCCAAGTGACTTGGGTAAAAGAATTTTGTGTATAATGATTGTATGTACCGAAGTACTTATATCATATATGTGTTCACCCGAACTTTAAATGTGTCTTAACCGACCGTCGACTTATCCCCTTCGGTCAAGGACCAAAAAGTGTTATGTAATCCACCTGTCGAGAATATTGATGGTGTTTCTGATAACCAGGCAATCAGGCCATAAGGCTGTAACAGACAAGGCGCGCTCAGGGAACTTATGCTATATTACTGACGAAGTGTAAGAAGCATCTTCGAAGCAAATAGTACCTCCACCGATACCTTTCTTCGGTTGCTCATTGTTACTATGAGACTTGTGCAATAGATTTTTTGTACTCATGAGTTCCGTTGTGTGCCGACCATGATTGAAAACAATAAGAGCGCTAGCTTTCGGCTTCACCCAGTCCGAGGTCCGAGCTCGAATGACCTGATCGTAACAATCACAGAGGTGCACCCTTTACTCCCTAGCCGAACAATCGGGGACGTAGGGGTAAGCCCAGGAGCAAGGCAACCCAGCTTGCGGAACACTTAAGTCAATATGGTGCATATTGCGGTGTAATACACGAACAAGGAACGAAGTCGTACAAGTATAATCATATGCAAGAGGAAAGGCTTCATAAAGGAAGCCCTCAAGTAAACGGGGTATTGAATTTGTCACAAACAAGGTTTTGACAAGGAATTTTGTCACAAACAACTTTTTGCCAAAAAGTATAATGCTTGGTCGAACCGAACAAAATTTAAAACTGAAAGTTTTTGAGCATGAAAGTGACTTAGCTGGTTAATCTGCTTGATGTTGATGACGCGATTCGGGCTTGTGGCGGGACGAAGATGCCCATTGATCTGTGACAGATCCGACAAGGTTTGCAGTCCTCGACATGGCCGAGGTCCCAGCCCCCAAGCCCGAGGTGTTCGAGCGAGGAGTTTGGCACTCCGGAGAAGTGACCGCGTAACGCAGTCAAAATCGATTACCTGCACACATAAAATAGTGCGGTCCAGGAAATAATATATATATATATATATATAATGCTTGCATAATTGCTTTACGCAAAAATAATTTAATTAAAGAGATGTGGCCTGGCGCTGAAGCCAATGTCGATGCAGGGCGTTGGCGTGATGCAGTGAAGGCGTGATAAAGCCTGAATTTGCAGGTCGGTCCGGGCTCTAGATGCGGCGTTCGCCGAACTATGGACGGGAAATGGACCGAACCATCGCGCAACCATCGTTAATGCGGCCATAATTTGACAGACCTGTGTACAGATGATGAAACAAACCAGAGTAATAAATTTTCCAAAAAATAAACCCAAGCAATAAAAAATTACTAGGATTAATAGCACTTCGTTTATCTGTTGTAGCAATCTGAAAAAAGGTTACTCCCGAAATTGGGACTTTATCTGCACACCCATCGCCTGGTGAGTGATGGAGCGACGGCATGGCGATGCTGGCAAAGGTTGGCTTGCCGAGGCAAAGCCCCCGGTCCAGCTAACGTGACGAAGTTGGTCGGCTGACGACGTCGAAGTCTCCGAAGTAGGTCGATGAAGGGATGACGAAGTCCCCGGGTCAGACGAGGAGACGGAGCAGGTCGGTGAGGAGATGTTGCAGCTGCCATGTCAGCCGAGGTGTTTGAAATAGTTCGGCATGATGGACATTGGCTCGATGAAGCAACGGTTCGGCCATGCCGATGCAGGTCGTAACTTGTGACGTGGTCAATGCTGGCTTGATGAAGTGACCGTGCGGTGATGCCGGTGTGCCCGCTCTGTGTAATCCGTGGGGCGGCGATGTTGGTGATGATTTATCCTTCACGATACCGAACTCTTGTTCGGCTTGCCGAGATGATTATCCAAAGAAGTTGAGCTCAGCTCAACAAAGTGACGACGTGTCTAACACAGGTCGACAGCCGTAGAGCAATGTTGTCGGGTTGGTTGACACCAGTGCGATGGTGAAGATCATATTGGAAAAGACTTTAAAATTAGCGTGATGTGTTTGAAAACAAAACACAATACTCCATACAAAACTTCCTTCAAAAAGGATGTCCGAAATCCCGTTCATAAAAAAGATGAATTCGGGTCGGATTCGTTCTCGCGCAGAAAACAGATCCGAAAAGTGATGCACTAATCGGAAGGTTCTCGGAGTTTGGACGGTCGGATCGAGCTGAAATTTTGAGAGGTGGTAGATATGGGAATTCCGCAGCAGATGAACGGTTGGATATTCCAAAGGACCTCCGAGCTGGGCTCTGGAGACCATGCACTAAACTCATCCAGATTCTCGTCCAGATTTGATAGGTCTCCGTTATATCGTAGATTGCCAGAGACTCCTCCATCGGAACTCGACGAAATTTTTCAGGGTTGTTGTAGACTCAATTCCGCATAATTCCACCGAAGCAATCATTAAAACGATACTTGAGGAGGCGGTGGCGGCGCCTACAAGTTCGTTGTCCAGAAAAACAGCACGGTCACCCGAGGGCAATGTTGACATTGAGCCCCCGAGCTCCATGGATGATTCCTCCGTGATCTTGATAGAGATCGAAGTTGATGTTGATGAAGGCCCTTATCCGAACATGGCGATCAAAGGTAGGGCGTAGTCCTCGGTCAAGCCAAGGTGACCAGTCAAGGCGGTGACGAAGAAGCCGACATCGCAGTTGATCTGCAATCGAGCCATTGATCCTTTGCCGATCACACAGCAGAACTCTCAATGAAAGCACCAATGTCGGTGTCAAAACTGGCGGATCTCGGGTAGGGGGTCTCAAACTGTGCGTCTAAGGCTAATGGTAATAGGAGGCGGGGGACACATTGTTTACCCAGGTTCGGGCCCTCTCTATGGAGATAATACCCTACTTCCTGCTTGATTGATCTTGATTAATATGAGTATTACAAGAGTTGATCTACCACGTGATTGTAATGGCTAAACCCTAGAAGCCTAGCCTATGAAGTTATGATTGTTGTAATGATCTATCGACTAGCCTGGTCCTGGTTTTTATGATGCACCAGAGGCCTAGGATAACAAGAGTCCTGGCCGAATACGACGGTGGGGAGGAGTCCTTGTCTTGATCACCAAGTCTTGTGGAATCTTCCTTGTATGCGGCAGCTGTCCGAACTGGCCCATGAGTATACGGCCATGGGGGGTCCTCGGCCCAATCCAACTGATGGGAGACGACGTGGTGAGTACCCCCTGGTCTAGGACACCGTCAATAGCCACCCAGTTATGTTATGACGTTTGGTACACCCAAAGCATTCCTACGGTATCCGGGAGTTGCACAATCTCATGGTCTAAGGAGATGATACTTGACATTAGAAAAGCTCTTAGCAAACGAACTACACGATCTTGTGCTATGCTTAGGATTGGGTCTCGTCCATCACATCATTCTCCTAATGATGTGATCCCGTTATCAATGACATCCAATATCCATGGTCAGGAAACCATAACCATCTATTGATCAACGAGCTAGTCAACTAGAGGCTCACTAGGGACATGTTGTGGTCTATGTATTCACACATGTATTACGGTTTTAGTTAATACAATTATAGCATGAACAATAGACAATTATCATGAACAAGGAAATATAATAATAACCATTTTATTATTGCCTCTAGGGCATATTTCCAAAAGTCTCCTACTTGCACTAGAGTCAATAATCTAGTTCACATCACTATGTGATTGTAATGAATCCAACACCCATGGGGTTTGATCATATCTTGCTTATGAGAGAGGTTATTAGTCAACGTGTCTGAACCCTTCATATCCATGTGTGCTTTACAAAACTCTACGTCATCTTGTAGATGCAGCTACCATGCGCTATTTGGAACTATTCCAAATAACTGTTCTACTATATGAATCCGGTTTACTACTTAGACTCATCCAGATTAGTGTCAAAGTTTGCATCGACGAAACCCTTTACGACGAACTGTTTTACCACCTCCATAATCGAGAAAAATTCCTTAGTCCACTAAGGATAACTTTGACCGTTGTCTAGTGATCCATTCCTGGATCACTCTTGTACCCCATGACTGACTCATGGTAAGGCACACTTCAGGTGCGGTACACAGCACAGCATACTGTAGAGCATAGGGGATGATCTTTGTCCTTTCGCTCTCCTCTGTCGTGGTCAGGTCTTGAGTATTACTCAATACTCACACCTTATAACACAGCCGAGAACTCCTTCTTTGCTGATCTATTTTGAACTACTTCAAAATCTTGCCATGGTATGTATTCATTTGAAAGTACTATCAAGCGATTTTGATCTATCGTTATAGATCCTGATGCTCAATGTTCAAGTAGCTTAATCTAGGTTTTCCATTAAAAACACTTTTCAAATAACCCTGTATGCTTTCCGGAAATTCTACATCATTTCCGATCAACAATATGTCAACAACATATACTAATCAGAAATTCTATAGTGCTCCCACTCACTTCTTTGGAAATACAAGTTTCTCATAAACTTTGTATAAACCCAAAATCTTTGATCATCTCATCAAAGCATATATTCCAACTCCGAGATGCTTACGCCGGTCCTTAGAAGGATTGCTGGAGCTTTGCATACTTGTTAGCATCTTTTAGGATTGACAAAACCTTCTGGTTGTATCACATACAACCTTTCCTCAAGAAAATCATCGAGGAAACAATGTTTTGACATCCTATTTGCAAGATTTCATAAATAATGCAGTAACTGCTAATATAATTCCAACAGACTCTTAGCATCACTACAAGTGAGAAAGTCTCATCGTAGTCAACTCCTTGAACTTGTCCAAAAACATCTTAGCGACAAGTCAAGCTTTCTTAATGGTGACTGAGGGAGTCCTAGACTAGGGGTTGTCCGGATAGCCGGACTATCATCATCGGCCGGACTCCAAGACTATGAAGATACAAGATTGAAGACTTCGTCCCGTGTCCGGATGGGACTTTCCTTGGTGTGGAAGGCAAGCTTGGCGATACGGATATGTAGATCTCCTACCATTGTAACCGACTCTGTGTAACCCTAGCCCTGTCCGGTGTCTATATAAACCAGATGGCTTTAGTCCGTAGGACGAACAACTATCATACCATAGGCTAGCTTCTAGGGTTTAGCCTCCTTGATCTCGTGGTAGATCCACTCTTGTAACACACATCATCAATATTAATCAAGCAGGACGTAGGGTTTTACCTCCATCAAGAGGGCCCGAACCTGGGTAATCGTGTCCCTTGTCTCCTGTTACCATCCGCCTAGACGCATAGTTCGGGACCCCCTACCCGAGATCCGCCGGTTTTGACACCGGCATTGCTGCTTTCATTGAGAGTTCCTCTGTGTCGTCACCGATAGGCTCGATGGCTTCTTCGATCATCAACAACGACGCAGTCCAGGGTGAGACCTTCCTCCCCGGACAGATCTTCGTATTCGGTGGCTTTGCACTACGGGCCAATTCACTTGGCCATCTGGAGCAGATCGAAAGCTACGCCCCTGGCCGTCAGGTCAGATTTGGAAGTTTGAACTTCACGGTTGACATCCGCGGGGACTTGATCTTCGATGGATTCGAGCCACAGCCAAGCGCGCCGCACTGTCACGATGGGCATGATTTAGCTCTGCAGCCGGACAGTACCCTGGAGGCCGCACTCGAGTCCGCTCCGATCTTCACTTCGGAGCCGGCTGCGCAGATCGAGGACGGATGGTTAGACACCGCCTCAGGAGGTGCAACCTCTACGGCGATAGAGCCGAACACTGACCTTGTCCCTCATGAAGCTTGTGACTCCGAGGTGCCGGACTCTGAACCTCCCGCGCCCCCTCCAATTGAATCCGGTTGGGCGCCGGTCATGGATTTCACCGCTGTGGACATCTTTCAACACTCACCTTTCAGCGACATCTTGAGTTTGCTAAAGTATCTCTCGCTATCAGGAGAGCCCTGGCCAGACTGCGGTCAGGACGGTTGGGATGCGGACGACGAAGAAATTCAAAGCCCACCCACCACCCACTTAGTAGCCACTGTCGACGATCTAACCGACATGCTAGACTACGACTCCGAAGACATCGATGGTATGGACGATGATGCCGGAGACGACCAAGAACCAGCGCCTACCGGGCACTGGAAAGCCACCTCATCATATGACATATACATGGTGGATATCCCAAAGGATGGGAATGGCGAAGGAATAGCGGAGGATGACCCCTCCAAGAAACAGCCCAAGCGCCGGCGTCAGCGGCGCCGCTCTAAATCCCGCCACAACAAGAATGAAGATTCCGGCACCAGAGATAATAACACCCCGGACAGTACCGAAGACAACCCACTCCAGCAAGATTCAGCATAGGAGGACGGAGACGCCAGCCCTCATGAGAGAGCGGCAGAAGAAGAGGTAGAGGATTATATGCCTCCCTCCGGAGACGAGGCAAGCCTCGACGACGACGAATTCGTCGTGCCTGAGGATCCCGTCGAACAAGAGCGTTTTAAATGCAGGATTATGGCCACGGCAAATAGCCTCAAGAAAAAGCAGCAACAGCTTAGAGCTGATCAAGATCTGCTAGCCGACAGATGGACTGAAGTCCTCACAGCCGAAGAGCATGAGCTCGAACGCCCCTCCAAAAGTTACCCTAAACGCAAGCTGCTCCCCCGATTAGAGGAGGAGGCGTATGAACCTGCATCACCAGCAGACAATACGGCTGACCGACCACCCCGTGGTCGTGACAGAGAGGCCTCTAGGCCCTTCACTAGAACCGTACCCCGGCATCGCTCGAAAAGCACAAAGCCACAGGGGAACGCTCCGGACTTGCGAGATATATTGGAGGATAAGGCAAGACAATCAAGATCGATCTATGGATCACGTGGGCGCCCCATGATACGTGATGAGAACCGTCGCGCCAGACACAGTAAGTCCGGTCGGGTCGAACAAAATAGACAAAGCTCTTTCGAGCTCCGTCGTGATATCGCCCAGTACAGAGGCGCCGCACACCCACTATGCTTCACAGATGAAGTAATGGATCATCAAATCCCCGAAGGGTTTAAACCCGTGAACATTGAATCCTACGATGGCACAACAGACCCCGCGGTTTGGATCGAAGACTATCTCCTTCACATCCACATGGCCCGCGATGATGATCTTCACGCCATCAAATATCTCCCACTCAAGCTTAAAGGACCAGCCCGGCATTGGCTTAACAGCATGCCAGCAGAGTCAATCGGGAGTTGGGAAGACCTGGAAGCCGCATTCCTCGATAACTTCCAAGGCACGTATGTGCGACCACCAGACGCTGATGACCTAAGCCACATAATTCAGCAGCCAGACGAATCGGCCAGACAATTCTGGACACGGTTCTTAACCAAGAAAAACCAAATCGTCGACTGTCCGGATGCGGAGGCCCTCGCAGCCTTCAAGCATAACATCCGCGACGAGTGGCTTGCCCGGCACCTAGGACAGGAAAAGCCAAAATTCATGGCAGCCCTCACATCACTCATGACCCGCTTCTGCGCGGGTGAGGACAGCTGGCTAGCACGCAGCAACAACCTCAGCAAAAATTCTGGCAGTCCGGATTTCAAGGACCGTAATGGCAAGTCACGTCGCAACAAAAACAAACGCCGCATTAACGGCGATAACAGGAAGATACGGCAGTCAATGTCGGATTCAGAGGCTCTAAACCCGGTCAGCGGAAAAAGCCATTCAAAAGAACTACTCCGGGTCCGTCCAATTTGGACCGAATACTCGACCGCTCGTGCCAGATACACGGCACCCCCGAAAAGCCAGCCAAACACACCAACAGGGACTGTTGGGTATTCAAGCAGGCAAGCAAGTTAATTGCCGAAAACAATGACAAGGGGCTGCATAGCGATGACGAGGAAGAGACCCGACCGCCGAACAATAGAGGACAGAAGGGTTTCCCCCCACAGGTGCGGACGGTGAACATGATATACGCAACGCACATACCCAAAAGGGAGCGGAAGCGTGCACTCAGGGATGTATACGCGATGGAGCCAGTTGCCCCGAAGTTCAATCCATGGTCCTCCTACCCGATCACTTTTGACCGAAGGGACCACCCCACCAGCATCCGCCATGGCGGATTCGCCGCATTGGTTTTAGACCCAATCGTCGATGGATTTCACCTCACCAGAGTCCTGATGGACGGTGGCAGCAGCCTGAACCTGCTTTATCAGGATACAGTACGCAAAATGGGCATAGAACCCTCAAGGATTAAACATACCAAGACGACCTTTAAAGGCATCATACCAGGTGTAGAAGCCAATTGTACAGGCTCAGTTACACTGGAAGTGGTCTTCGGATCCCCGGATAACTTCTGAAGCGAGGAGTTAATCTTCGACATAGTTCCATTCCGCAATGCCTATCATGCTCTGCTCGGACGTACCGCGTTCGCAAAGTTCAACGCGGTGCCGCACTACGCATACCTCAAGCTCAAGATGCCAGGCCCTCGAGGAGTCATCACGGTCAATGGAAACACTGAATGCTCTCTCCGAACGGAGGAACATACAGTGGCTCTCGCGGTAGAAGTACAGTGCAGCCTCTTAAGGCAATTCTCGAGTCCGGCCGTTAAGCGACCGGACACAGCTAAACGCGCCCGGAGTAACATACAACAAGACCACCTGGCACGTTCCGAGCACGCGTAGCAGTGCGGCCCCAACCCCAGCCCCTGCAAAACATCAAGACATGTCCTTCGCGTACACCATTACGCTCTGAAGATACCATGGGCATGGGGAGAGGGGCACGACCACGATAGGCCCAGAATACGGCTTAACCACACCAGGGGCTCTCAAGTGTGTCGTTCTTTTTTTTCTTTTTTTTACCCACAGGACTCCGTTCGTCAGAGGCCCTGTCCGGCAGCAGACCTGCTGAACTCACGATGCAACATCCAGGGAAGGCGAAAGGCTACAACGAATATCCAGGTGGTCTCCATTACGAGCATTAAATCTGTTTTATGCACCATTCCGCAGCCCACCCCTGGAGGGGGACATGATTAACAGTCCCATCCCTTGCTTATTGCACCATTTGTATCGTTCTGCACTTACAGCAGTTTTTCTTGAATAAGTAATGCAGCACCTTTTTGCTTCCAATTGCATTTCTTTCTTATACATATGTTCATTTATGACATGTTGCATCCGTACGTTTTGGTACGGCTAAATACACCAGGGGCTTATGTTTCCTGCATCATGGTGTGATAAGTCCGAACACTTTCACAAGTGCGGCACCCCGAACTTATAGCATTATATGCATCGGCTCCGAATCATGTCTTGGGTCAATAGTTGGGTTTGCCCGGCTCCCATGTTTTGGTACCTTACATTCCGTTGTATCGGCTAAGGTAGCACTGGGAGAACCACTGCGATTGCGCCCCAGTTGAGCTGGGCGAGCGCCTCAGTGGAGAAAGCTAAAACTGACCGTCATGATGAGGCGAGAGCTGGTCGTTGTTCGAGAGGTTTTTTGCGAGTCCTTAAAGACTTATGCCGCTTAGAGCGAGGAGCCGACTTTGTCCGGCCCAGGCATGGATAGCGCCCCAAATTCGGCCTTCCGAACACTAGGGGCTTCGCCGAAATTTAAAATTATAGAATTCTATGGCTAAGTGAGAGTGTTCAAGCATTATAAGTTCGGTTGCCTTGTTCGTTGTGTTGAGCGCCTCCCTAGATGGACCCAAATATGGGAACAAGAGTGCTCAAATTTATCCCGAACACCCCAGCACTCGTGGCATGGGGGCTGAAGCCGACGACTTGCCATCTCTCAGATTTGATAAACAGCCGCACCGAAGGTAATATTTTAAATTAAAATGCGTTGCTTAGCGCAAATGAACTAAGTTTTTAGCGCACAGGATAACAAAATGCGAACCTAGTCAAATATTATATCTTTGGAGCACTCACCCGCAATAGAGCGAGCACCCTTCAGCACACTCTTATAATACATCTCGGGCGTGCGATGCTCCTTGCCCTGCGGTGGCGCGTCCGTCACAAGCTTCTGGGCATCCATCTTGCCCCAGTGCACCTTTGCGCGGGCAAGGGCCCGACGGGCACCTTCAATACAGGCGGAGTGCTTGATGACTTCAACCCACGGGCACGCATCCACCAGCCACCGCACCAGGCCGAAGTAGCTCCCAGGCATGGCCTCCTTCGGCCACAGCCGAACTATGAGGCCCTTCATGGCATGTTCGGCCGCCTTGTGGAGCTCGACCAGCTGCTTCAGCTGGTCGCTAAGGGGCACCGGATGTCCGGCCTCAGCATACTGAGACCAGAAGACCTTCTCCGTCGAGCTCCCCTCCTCGGCCCGGTAGAACGCGGCAGCATCGGACACGCTGTGAGGAAGATCTGCGAACGCTCCTGGAGAGCTCCGAATTCGGGTAAGCAACAGGTAATTAACACTCACATGCTTACTTTGCATGAACAATGCCTTACCCGCTGCTATTTTCTTCAACACCTCGATTTCTTGGAGGGCCTTGTAGGCTTCGACCTTAGCGGCTTTGGCACTCTCAAGAGCCGTTGCAAGCTCAGACTCTTGAGTCTTCGAGTCACGCTCCAGGCTCTCATGTTTTTTCACGAGATCCTGGAGCTCTTGCTGTACCTCCGCCACCCGCGCCTCCTGCTTCTCTCGCCCGGTGCGCTCCGTGGCCGCATTACGCTCGGCCGCGGCCACCGCCTCCTTCAGGGTAGCCACCTCGTTAGTGGCCCCTGCAATACCCATGTTATCCTTGTCATTCTTTTTGCAACCAAAATCCTTTTCTGTAAGGTACAATTTTAATAAGGTGTTACTCACCTTCCTTGTCCTCGAGCTGCTTATTAGCACGGCCGAGCTCGTTCTCGGACCGCTCGAGGCTTTCCTTCAAAGTATTGACCTCCGCGGTCAGTGTGGCAGAGGTCAGCAGCGCAGCCTGCAATCCCATATTGACATATTTTTTATGACTCCTTCGTATATCTTTTTAGATACTCAGTCCGGCTTTTCTTTCCGAACACCGAACCGAGCATCAGGGGCTACTGTCTATGCGGTACTATTTTACATATATCAAAATTCTTACCTCAAAGCCTGTTAGAAGGCTGCTGCAGGCTTCGGTCGGCTCGCTCTTGGCGAGCTGAACCTTCTGAATCACCGCACTCATAACAGTGCGGTGTTCCTCTTCTATGGAAGCGCCATTGAGCGCCTCCAGCAAGCTATCCGGCGCCTCCGGTTGGACGGAGGCTGCCGGCGTCACGGTCTTGCCCTTCTTACGAAGGGGCCGCCCGCCGGACTCTGGAGCCACTATGGGTTCCGGTGCCGAGTCCGGTGCAAAGTCTGGGAGGTTGTCCTGCGACACCTCTGGGGCCTCCTCCTCCTGGTGGGTCCCTTCCCGGGATCCCACCTCGGCATCGTACGCATCACGGGGGGTGGAGGCAGTCGGAAGAGAATCCATATCCGACGCACCTAAGGACCCGCTCGACGAAGTGGGAAGATCATCCTTGGGCGGACTGCAGGGTTGTACGCGGTATTAGAAAGACATTATGTGGCGAAAAGAAAAAACCATGAAGTTATTCGGGAGTCCGGATACTTATGATCTCGCCAAGGGCTTGGACCTTGGAGGCCAGTCCTCGTCGTCGTTACTGGCGTTGGCAGAACAGTCCGGGGAAAGAGTTTGTCCCTTCTTGGACCCTTCGGCCTCCCTCGTTGGGGAGGCCTTCCTTTTCTTCCCTCCCCCCACTAGGGGAGAGGCTTTCTTCTTCTCCTCCTCACCTTTGTGAGAGGAGTCGGCCTTGGAGTCGTCATCCGATAACACCTGAAAACGGGAACTCTTCCGAGTCCCAGTGGCCTTCTTCTTGGCCTTCTTCTCCGGCACCACGTGGGGTGCCGGAGCCAGCAGCCCCGTTAGGTGGGCGTCCGCTGGGTCCTCTGGCAATGGGGCCGGACAGATAGTCTGCTCGGCCTTCGCCAGCCAGCCCTGTCAAAGGAAAGGGAGTTTAGATCCCACATAGAGTCAAACTATGGAAAACAAGCGTCCCGTAAAGGACAAAATCACTTACCTCGTCAGCCGGACGCTGCGAGCTAAATCCGCGATCTTCGGTAGCGGATGCGGGAGCCTCGGCGCCCTTGAACAGCACCTTCTAGACATCTTCGTACGTAGTGTCGAAGAGCCCGCTCAAAGTCTGGTGCTGCACCGGATCGAACTCCCACATGTTGAAGCCCCGTCGTTGGTACGGGAGGATCCGGCGGATGAGCATGACCTGGACCACGTTGACAAGCTTGAGCTTCTTGTCTACCAGCTTTTGGACGCAGGCTTGTAGTCCGGTCAGCTCCTCCGAATCACCCCAAGTCCGGCCGCTCTCTTTCCAGGAGGTGAGCCATGTGGGGATGCCAGATTTGAATTCGGGGGCCGCTGCCCATTCGGGGTCACGCGGCTCGGTGATGTAGAACCACCCCGATTGCCACCCCTTAATGGTTTCCACGGAAGTGCCCTCAAGCCAAGTAACGTTGGACATCCTGCCCACCATGGCGCCTCCGCACTCCGCTTGGCTGCCCTTCACAACCTTCGGCTTGACACTGAAGGTCTTGAGCCACAAGCCGAAGTGGGGCTGGATGCAGAGGAAGGCCTCAGACACTACGATAAACGCCGAGATGTTGAGGATGAAATTCGGGGCCAGATCATGGAAATCCAGGTCGTAGTAGAACATGAGCCCCCGGACAAAGGGATGGAGTGGGAAGCCCAGTCCGTGGAGGAAATGGGTAAGAAATACTACCCTCTTGTGGGGCCTGGGGGTGGGGATGAGCTCTCCCTCGTCGGGGAGCCGATGCGCGATGTTGCTGGATAAATATCCGGCGCTGCGCAGCTTCTGGATATGCCCCTCCGTGACGGAGGAGGCCATCCACTTGCCTCCGGACATAGTTGGAGAAGGTTGAGGTGAGATGTGCGGACTTGGGCGCTGGAGCTCGAGTTCGCGGAGATGGATAAGCCAAGGAGGAAGAAGGCGCAGGTAAAAGGGTTGGATCTTTATCCCCTTATATGGGCGGACAAAAACACGTGTCCCCATCGGCCTGATAAAACTCGCTTATCTCCCAAGCGCCGCAATCAATGGCGCGGTTGGGTTACCCACGTCCGTATTGATGGGAATCCCGAAATAAGGGGAACACGATCTCTACTTCGACAAGACGTGCCAAGGAAACCACATCGCTAAACGCGCTGAGGTGGTACAATAAAAACAATTCTAGTAAAGGCCTGGTAGTGGTGTGACGTCACGCCACCAAAAACGTCAGCAGATTGAACTTGTGTAAATATTATTCTCTCTATGGTGGTATGTGGAATATATTTTGCAGAGCCGGACACTATCCTGGTGTTCACAATCTTCTATAAATTATTCGGAGGAGGAACCCGCCTTGCAATGCTGAAGACAATATGCGCACCGGACTCGTCGTCATTGAAGCCTGGTTCAGGGGCTAATGAGGGAGTCCTGGACTAGGGGGCATCCGGATAGCCGGACTATCATCATCGGCCGGACTCCAAGACTATGAAGACACAAGATTGAAGACTTCGTCCCGTGTCCGGATGGGACTTTCCTTGGCGTGGAAGGCAAGCTTGGCGATACGGATATGTAGATCTCCTACCATTGTAACCGACTCTGTGTAACCCTAGCCCTCTCCGGTGTCTATATAAACCGGATGGCTTTAGTCCGTAGGACGAACAACAATCATACCATAGGCTAGCTTCTAGGGTTTAGCCTCCTTGATCTCGTGGTAGATCCACTCTTGTAACACACATCATCAATATTAATCAAGCAGGACGTAGGGTTTTACCTCCATCAAGAGGGCCCGAACCTGGGTAAAACATCGTGTCCCTTGTCTCCTATTACCATCCGCCTAGACGGACAGTTCGGGACCCCCTACCGAGATCCGCCGGTTTTCACAGTGACACTTACCATCATTGTCCGTCTTCCCTTTTAAAATCCATCTGTACTCGACAACTTTACGACCATTAAGTAGTTCTTCCAAAGTATACACTTTGTTTTCATACATGGATCCTCTCTTGGTTTTTATGGCCTCGAGCCATTCGTCAGAATCTGGGCCCACCATCGCTTCAACATAGCTCATAGGTTCATTGTTGTCTAGCCACATGACCTCCAAGACAGGATTACCGTACCACTCTGAAGCAGTATGTGTCCTTGTCGACCTACGAGGTTTGGTAGTGACTTGATCCAAAGTTTCATGATTACTATCATCAGCTTCCACTTTAACTGGTGTAGGCGCCACAGGAACAACTTCATGTGCCCTGCTACACACTGGTTGAAGTGATGGTTCAATAACCCCATCTAGTCTCCACCATCTTCCCACACAATTCTTTCAAGAGAAACTTTTCCTCGAGAAAGGACCCGTTTCTAAAAAAACTATCACTTTTGCTTCCAGATCTGAGATAGGAGGTATACCCAACTATTTTGGGTGTCCTATGAAGATGCATTTATCCGTTTTGGGTTCGAGCTTATCAGGATGAAACTTTTTCACATAAGCGTTGCAGCCCCAAACTTTCAAGAAACGACAACTTAGGTTTCTCTAAACCATAGTTCATACGATGTCATCTCAACAGAATTACATGGTGCCCTATTTAAAGTTAATGCGGTTGTCTCTAATGCCTAACCCATAAATAATAGTGGTAATTCGATAAGAGACATCATGGCATGCACCATATCCAATAGGGTGCAACTATGATGTTCAGACACACCATCACACTATGGTGTTCCAGGTGGTATTAGTTGTGAAACAATTTCCACAACGTCTTAATTTTGTACCAAACTCGTAACTCAGATATTCATCTCTATGATCATATCATAGACATTTTATCCTCTTATCACGAGGATCTTCAACTTCACTCTGAAATTACTTGAACCTTTCAATAATTCAGACTTGTGTTTCATCAAGTAAATATACTTAGCATCTACTCAAACCATCTGTGAAGTAAGAACATAACGATATCCACTGCGTACCTCAGCACTCATTGGACTGCACACATCAAAATGTATTACTTCCAACAAGTTGCTTTCTTGTTCCATTTTACTGAAAACGAGGCCTTTCAGTCATCTTGCCCATGTGGTATGATTTGCATGTCTCAAGTGATTCAAAATCAAGTGAGTCTAAACGATCCATCTGCATGGAGTTTCTTCATGCGTACATACCAATAGAAATGGTTCGCATGTCTCAAATTTTTCAAAAACGAGTGAGTCCAAAGATCCATCAACATGGAGCTTCTTCATGTGTTTTATACCAATATGACTCAAATGACAGTGCCACAAGTAGGTGGTACTATATCATTACTATCTTATATCTTTTGGCATGAACATGTGTATCACTATGATCGAGATTCAATAAACCATTCACTTTAGGTGCAAGACCACTGAAGGTATTGTTCAAATAAACAGAGTAACCATTATTCTCCTTAAATGAATAACCGTATTGCGATAGACATAATCCAATCATGTCTATGCTCAATGCAAACACCAAATAACAATCATTTAGGTTTAACACCGATCCCGATGGTAGAGGGAGCGTGCGATGTTTGATCACATTAACCTTGGAAACACTTCCAACACATATCATCACCTCGCCTTAAGCTAGTCTCCATTTATTACGTAGCCCTTTTATTTCGAGTTACTAACACTTAGCAACCGAACCAGCATCTAATACCCTGGTGCTACTAGGAGTACTAGTCAAGTACACATTAATATAATGTATATCCAATATACTTTTGTCAACCTTGCCAGACTTCTCATCTATCAAGTATCTAGGGTAGTTCTACTTCAGTGACCGTTCCCCTTGTTAAAGAAGCTTTTAGTCTCGGGTTTGGGTTCAACCTTGGTTTCTTCACTAGAGCAGCAACCGATTTGTCGTTTCATGAAATGTCCCTTCTTGCCCTTGCCCTTCTTGAAACTAGTGGTTTTACTAACAATTGATGCTCCTACTTGATTTCTACTTTCGCGGTGTCAAACATCGCGAATAGCTCAAGGATCGTCATATCTATCCATGATATGTTATAGTTCATCACGAAGCTCTAGTAGCTTGGTGGTAATGACTTTGGAGAACCATCACTATCTCATCTAGAATATTAACTCCCACTCGATTCAAGTGATTATAGTACTCACACAATCTGAGAACATGCTCAATGATTGAGCTTTTCTCCCTTATTTTATAGGCTAAGAAACTCATCAGATGTCTCATACCTCTTGACGTGGGCACGAGCCTGGAATCCCAATTTCAGCCCTTGGAACATCTCATATGTTCCGCGATGTTTCAAAAACCGTCTTTGGCGCCTCAATTCTAAACCATTTAGCATTAGACAATGAACTATCACGTAGTCATCAAAACATGTATGTCAGATGTTCGCAACATCCATAGACGACGTTCGAGGTTCAGCACACCGAGCAGTGCATTAAGGACATATGCCTTCTGCGTAGCAATGAGGACAATCCTCAGTATACGGACCCAGTCCGCATAATTGCTACTATCAACTTTCAACTAAATTTTCTCTAGGAACATATCTAAAATAGTAGAACTAAAGCGCAAGCTACGACATAATTTGCAAATACCTTTTGACTATGTTCATCATAATTAAGTTCATCTAATCAAATTATTTAATGAACTCCCACATAGATAGACATCCCTCTAGTCATCTAAGTGATACATGATCCGAATCGACTAGGCCGTGTCCGATCATCATGTGAGACGGACTAGTCATCAACGATGAACATCTCCATGTTGATCACATCTACCATACGACTCATGTTCGACCTTTCGGTCTCTCGTGTTTGGAGGACATGTCTATACATGCTAGGCTCGTCAAGTCAACCTAAGTGTTTCGCGTGTGTAAATCTGGCTTACACCCGTTGTATGCGAATGTTAGAATCTATCACACCCAATCATCACGTGGTGCTTCGAAACAACGAACCTTAGCAACGGTGCACAGTTAGGGGGAACACTTCCTTGAAATTTTAGTGAGGGATCATCTTATTTATGCTACCGTCGTTCTAAGCAAATAAGATGTAAACATGACAAACATCACATGCATATCATAAAGTGACATGATATGGCCAATATCATTTTGCGCCTTTGATATCCATCTTTGAGGCGTGGCATGATCACCTTCGTCACCGGCATGACACCATGACCTCAATCTTCGTGTCTTCACGAAGTTATCTCACCAACTATTACTTCTACTACTATGGCTAATGGTTAGCAAAAAAGTAAAGTAATTACATGGTGTTTTCGATGACACGCAGGTCATACAATAAATTAAGACAACTCCTATGGCTCCTGCCGGTTATCAAAATCATCGACATGCAAGTCGTGATTCCTATTACAAGAACAAGATCAATCTCATACATCACATATATCATTCATCACATTCTTTTGGCCATATTACATCACATGGCATACCCTGCAAAAACAAGTTAGACATCCTCTAATTGTTGTTGCATGTTTTACGTGGATGCTATGGGTTTCTAGCAAGAACGTTTCTTACCTACGCAAAAACCACAATGGTGTATGCCAATTGCTATTTACCCTTCATATGGACCCTTTTCATCGAATCCGATCGGACTAAAGTGGGAGAGACAAACACCCTCTAGCCACCTTATGCATCAAGTGCATCTCAGTCGGTGGGACCTGTCTCACGTAAGCGTACGTGTAAGGTCGGTTTAGGTAGCTTCATCCCACAATGCCGCCAAATCAAGATAAGACTAGTAATGGTAAGCCAATTTAACAAATCATCGCCCACAACTACTTTGTGTTCTACTCGTGCATAGAATCTACGAATAGACCTAGCTCATGATGCCACTGTTGGGGAACGTAGTAATAATTCAAAATTTTCCTATGTGTCACCAAGATCAATCTAGGAGATACTAGCAACAGAGAGAGAGGGAGGGAGTGCATCTTCATACCCTTGAAGATCGCTAAGCGGAAGCGTTACAAGAACACGGTTGATGGAGTCGTACTCGCGGCGATTCAAATCATGGAAGATCCGATCTAGCGCCGAACCAACGGCGCCTCCGTGTTCAACACACGTACAGCCCGGGAACGTCTCCTCCTTCTTGATCCAGCAAGGGGAGAGGAGAAGTTGAGGGAGAGTTCTGGCAGCATGATGGCGTGGTGGTGGAGCTTGTGGTTCTCCTGCAGGGCTTCGCCAAGCACTATGGAAGAGGAGGAGGTGTTGGAGGAGGGAGGGGCTGCGCCAGGGAAGGGGTGAGGCTGCCCTCTCTCTCCCTCACTATATATAGGGGGAAGGGGGGAGGAGGACACGCCCTAGAGTTTCCCTAGGGGAGGGGCGGCGGCCACAGGGGAGACCCTAGATGGGTTTGGGCGCCCCCACACCTAGGAAACTTGCCCCCCAAGCCGGGAGGGGTGGATGCCCTAGGGGAGGCGCCCCCACCTCTCCAGGTTACATGAGATGGGGTGGGAGGGGCGCTCAGCCCCTTAGAGGGCTGATGTGCCCCTCCCCTTGGCCCATAATTCTCCCCAACGCTTGCCAGGGCCTCCGAAACCCCTTTCGGACACGCTGGTCATCAACCGGTACCCCCGGAACAATTCTGGACTCCAATACCCTTCGTCCAATATATTGATCTTCACCTCCGGACCATTCTGGAGTTCCTCGTCACGTCCGGGATCTCATCCGGGGCTCCGAACATCCTTCGGTAACCACATACTATTTCCCATAACCACTCTAGCATCACCGAACCTTAAGTGTGTAGACCCTACGGGTTCGGAAACCATGCAGACATGACCGAGACATCTCTCCGGCCAATAACCAACAGAGGGATCTAGATGCCCATGTTGGCTCCCACATGTTCCACGATGATCTCATCGGATGAACCAAGATGTCGAGGATTCAATCAACCCCGTATACAATTCCCTTTGTCCATCGGTATGTTACTTGCCCGAGATTCGATCATCGGTATCCCTATACCTTGTTAAATCTCGTTACCGGCAAGTCTCTTTACTTGTTCCATAACGCATGATCCCGTGACTAACTCCTTAGTCACACGGAGCTCATTATGATGATGCATTACCAAGTGGGCTCAGAGATACCTCTCCATCATACAGAGTGACAAATCCCAGTCTCAATTCGTGCCAACTCAACAGATACTTTTGGAGCTACCTGTAGTGCACCTTTATAACCACCTAGTTACGTTGTGACATTTGGTACACCCAAAGCATTCCTATGGTATCCGGGAGTTGCACAATTTCATGGTCTAAGGAAATGATACTAGACATTAGAAAAGCTCTTAGCAAACGAACTACACGATCTTGTGCTATGCTTAGGATTGGGTCTTGTCCATCACATCATTCTCCTAATGATGTGATCCCGTTATCAATGACATCCAATGTCCATGGTCAGGAAACCATAACCATCTATTGATCAACGAGCTTGTCAACTAGAGGCTCACTAGGGACATGTTGTGGTCTATGTATTCACACATGTATTATGGTTTCCAGTTAATACAATTATGGCATGAACAATAGACAATTATCATGAACAAGGTAATATAATAATAACCATTTTATTGTTGCCTCTAGGGCATATTTCCAACAATTCGCATCTACAGTACCCACCAGGCAACTGCACTTCATTCTGGAGAAATCTTGGTCCTTTCGAATTGTTTATTATATACGGATGTCTCGCTTGTGCACTCCAAGGCCGGCCACGCAGGCAGAACAAACCAGCTGGCCATGGACTTGTAGCACAGCAGTTTGCAACCATGAGACTTCTTATTCTATACTCCTATCTTTGTCCTACCCTTATTTTTAGCTGGCAAAAGCAGAGAGCAAGGATGGTGTCATCGTGGAAAGCTCCATGTGTACCAAGGAATCATAGGATTTTATGTAGCCAAACTTTGTAACCCGTTTGTGCATAATATAGCACTTTTTAGAGTATATAGTACATATGGCAGTACATTATTAAGTTACCTTGAGATTAGTGTATTACAATGTATTCTTTTCTACCCCTTGATTGATTTTTTTTTGCGTGTTCCAGGTTTTGCAACCATAAAAATATTTGTCTTCCAAGAACAAATGTGACTATAAGATACTTTTGTTTTATGGTATGCATCGCTAAACAGGATCCAATTACGTTGCATCCGAGCTATGATGACTTGCACACTACTCGCGTCAATGAGGATGCTTTTTATTGAGCTTAAAGCTGATTGCAGTGCGACTTTAGAGTGGATACAATGTAATGAGCGAAGTCAATGCGTGCATTTGCACGTACACTTATGCTAGTAAGAAAAGAGTAGAGATACTCGTGGCAACACAACGGGAAATTATGTCAAACACGACTAGTTGTAAGCAGGCTAGCTCTACAGCCATGATGATAGTGACTGCACACGCTGAGGCTGACTTTGGTATGCCGAACACGGCGCCTACACTCAGGTGTCATCTCCGGCGCAGGGTCTTGTCACTTCACTGCGAGGAGTAATTTGACCAATGGGTAGTACAGTACTAGTACTACATTGGTAGCACTACTACTAGTCTAGCACCACCGTCTGGATTTAGTAGTACTACCACGTCAGTCTGGATTTAGTATTTGACTAGCAATATCTAGTAATGCATGTCACAAAAATATACTACTCCCTCTGTAAATAAATACATAGAGTATAGTTTTATTTGGTTTTGAACGTAGTTCCCTATGCATTGGTTAACTTCTCTGATTTAAGTGGTTTGCCTAGGTTCATGTGCTTGGCATTGATTCTTCCTGGGGTCACCAAAGTGCTCTCTCTCCTCATTAATTACTGCGCCACGTCATTATTTTTCCTATGTGGCATGCTTAGCACCTGTTCACCATGGAGCAATGGGAAGGGCCTTAGCACAACATTTTTGGTTACATGCATTAACATTTTATTAGTTAAATCAAAGGTCAAAACTTGGCGCAAAATGCAAAGGGGGACAATAAACCAGTAAACATCAAAGTTCTCTCATTTTTCTCCAACTTGGTTTCAGTGAGATGACTATACTGCACTGGCATAGAGGGAGGGCCGAGGAGTAGACGGCCAACACACACGTGAATGCAACGCAATCTGCACATCTCATATAAAGGCTCCCTCCAATCTACGAAATCCTATGCACCTACACACCCTAACCAAGGGCAAGAGTGATCACTCCAATCGCAAGATCAATTGACTAGAAGCTAGACCAATGGACACGATGAGCGCGAGCATCATCCGGATGTGCCAAATGGTCCACAACGCCGGCTTATGGCCCGACACCGAGGAACATCTCCAGGTCGTGCTTGAGGCTGCCAGGGCGATATGCCTCTTGGACGACAACTTCGTCTCCTTGTTCGATGAGCTCCTCGTCGGCTTCCTCAACAATTTCACTGTCGTCAAGAAGCTCACGGACAACCTTGACGTACACCTCTAGCCCACGCCGAGGCTCTGCGGCGCCTGCTACCCTCAACAGCCTCTATGGTGATAGCCTCTTCGACGCCTGCTACCCCTGCGACTGCCCGCCGTTGCACCGGAGAATGTCCACCTCAAGGTCACGCTCGCCGCGCAGCGCCTGACAGAGAAAGACACAATCGACATAATCATTCACGTCTACGCGCAAATCATCCACAAGGACTACTAAGTGCAAGAGGAGGACGATAGGATGCTGGCCTTCTTGGACCGCAGGGCCACCTTGGACGGCATTGTTCAGAAGCACGTTGAGCTAGCCGCCAACGCCGCTGCTCCTCACACGTTGGTTGGTGACTCGGCTCACTAAGGCATAAGGATGTCGTTGATGGATCCATATGTATCTTTATCTTTCCGTCAAATCCATGTAGTAGTATATTGTACTACTAGTAATTATCTTACCTTTCGCATCAACTTCATAATTTTCGTACGTACTCCATGCATGAACTGTTGGAAATATGCCCTAGAGGCAATAATAAAATGATTATTATTATATTTCCTTGTTCATGATAATTGTCTATTATTCATGATATAATTGTGTTATCCGGAAATCATAATACATGTGTGAATACATAGACCACAGCATGTCCCTAGTGAGCCTCTAGTTGACTAGCTCGTTGATCAACAGATAGTCATGGTTTCCTGACTATGGACATTGGATGTCATTGATAACGGGATCACATCATTAGGAGAATGATGTGATGGACAAGACCCAATCCTAAGCATAGCACAAGATCGTGTAGTTCGTTTGCTAGAGCTTTTCTAATGTCAAGTATTATTTCCTTAGACCATGAGATCGTGTAACTCCCGGATACCGTAGGAGTGCTTTGGGTGTACCAAACGTCACAAGGTAACTGGGTGGCTATAAAGGTATACTACGGGTATCTCTGAAAGTGTCTGTTGGGTTGACACGGATCGAGACTGGGATTTGTCACTCCGTATGACGGAGAGGTATCTCTGGGCCACTCGGTAATGCATCATCATAATGAGCTCAATGTGACCAAGTGGTTGGTCACGGGATCATGCATTACGTGACGAGTAAACTAACTTGCCGGTAACGAGATTGAACGAGGTATTGGGATACCGACGATCGAATCTCGGGCAAGTAACGTACCGATTGACAAAGGGAATTGTATAGGGGATTACTTAAATCCTCGACATCGTTGTTCATCCGATGAGATCATCGTGGAACATGTGGGAGCCAACATGGGTATCCAGATCCCGCTGTTGGTTATTGGCCGGAGAGCTCTCTCGGTCATGTCTGCATGATTCCCGAACCCGTAGGGTCTACACACTTAAGGTTCTGTGACGCTAGGGTTATTAGGAAGACTTGTAAGTGATTACTGAATGTTGTTCGGAGTCCCGGATGAGATCCCGGACGTCACGAGGAGTTCCGGAATGGTCCGGAGGTGAAGATTTATATGTGGGAAGTTGTCATACGGTCACCGGAAAAGTTTGGGGGCTTATCGGTATTGTACCGGGGCCACCAGAGGGGTTCCGGGGGTCCACCGGGAGGGGCCACCTCTCTCGGAGGGCCTCATGGGCTGTAGTGGGCAGGGAACCATCCCCTAGAGGGCTGTGCGCACCCCCCCCCACTGAGGGAGTCCTAGATTAGGGGGTATCCGGACAGCCGGACTATATACATCGTCCGGACTATTGAAGCGTGAAGATACAAGACTCAAGACTTCGGCCCGTGTCCGGATGGGACTCTCCTTTGCGTGGAAGACAAGCTTGGCGATCCGGATATTATATTTCCTTCCTTGTAACCGACTCCTTGTAAACCCTAGCCCTCTCTGGTGTCTATATAAACCGGAGAGGATGGTCCTTAGAAGGCCGATCACAATTACAATCATACCATCATAGGCTAGCTCTTGGGGTTTAGCCTCTACGATCTCGTGGTAGATCTACTCTTGTATTACACATATCTTCAATATTAATCAAGCAGGAAGTAGGGTTTTACCTCCATCAAGAGGGCCCGAACCTGGGTAAACATTGTGTCCCTTGCTTCCTGTTACCATCAGCCTAAGACGCATAGATCAGGACCCCCTACTCGAGATCCACCGGTTTTGACACCGACATTGGTGCTTTCATTGAGAGTTCCTCTGTGTCGTCGCTTCGAGGCTTGATGGCGTCTTAAATCGCTAACAACACGGTCCAGGGAGAGACTTTTCTCCCCGGACAGATCTTTGTGTTCGGCGGCTTCGCACTGCAGGCCAATTCGCTTGGTCATCTAGAGGAGACCGACAGCTATGCCCCTGGCCACCAGATCAGGTTCGGAAACTTGAACTACACGGCGGATATTCGTGGAGACTTGATCTTTGACGGATTCGGTCCTGTGCTAGGAGCGCCAGACAGTCACGATGAGCACGGCCTAGACCGGTCGTCGGACAATGCTCGGGACATCACCCCTGCATCAGCCCCGGTTCTAAATCCGGAACTGGTTGCGTTGCCTAAGGACGAAGGGATCGACCCCGCCCCATGGGCCGCATACTCATCGGCGGTGGAGCCAAACACAGGTCTCACCTCTGTGGAGGCCTGTAACCCCGGGCCCCCGAACTCGTATCCAGTTGTTGGTTCCGGTCCACATACCCTCGAGCCAGTCAAACCAGGTTGGGCTCCGGTAATGGAGTTTACCAGGACATCTTCCAGCACTCGCCCTTTGGCGACATGCTGAACTCATTAAAGTCTCTCTTTTTGTCAGGAGACTCTGGGTCGAACTATGTCCGGCCTGAGTGGGAAGCAGGCGAGATGAAGGAATTCGTTGCCCACCCACCACCCACTTCATTGCCACGATCGATGATTTAACCGACATTCTTGACTTCGACTCCGAAGACAATGACGGTATGGACGACGATGCAGCAGAAGCTCCAGAATCTCTGGGGCACGGGACTACTACCTTGTCACACGATATATACATGGTGGATACACCCAAGAAGGACGACAGCGATAATCCAGAAGATAAAACACCCGGACAAAAGCCAAAACGGTGGCACAGACGCCGCTCAAAGTCCAGCAACAGTAAAAATAGCGACAAGAGCGCAAGAAGGGTCGACATACCAGAAGGCAGTAATGACCACATGGACCCAGCGATGGAGCAGCACGAGCCAGGTCACGCCAAACCAAGTTCGGAGCAAATATCCGATCACAATGATCCGGAGGGACGAGCTCATGAAACCGCCCCAGAACAGGAACACAGCCCGGACGACAATGCATTCATCATCCCGGACGAACAAGTGGAACGAGACAACCTCCAACGAAAGCTTATGGCCACAGCAAGAAGTCTAAAGAAGCAGAAACAATGGCTTAAGGCCGCACAGGAAAAGCTCAGTCGCAGATGGAATAAAGTGCTAGACACTGAAGAAAGATATGGCGAGATCGCCATACAAAAAGCTATCCAAAACGCAAGCTACTGCCAGAATTCGACGACGAGGCCGTTCCACCAAAGAATAATACGACCAGGAGACCAGACGTACCGCTTCACAACCACAATAGAGCGGCTCCTGACACTGCACACGATCTACGTGAGAAGCTGGATAAGAAGGCCGGTGCAGCCAGGTCCATCTATGGATCTAAAGGATACACCCCGGTGAGGGACTATGGTCACCCAAACGCTAATACAAGCCAAATACCAGTTCGGAATAAGCACCGGACACAACAACAGCCGACTACATGCCACAACGTGCCCAGATACAGAGGGGCTGCACACCCCTTGTGCTTCACCGAAGAAGTATTGGACCATGAATTCCCACAAAGCTTTAAACCTGTGAACATAGAGGCATACGACGGAACG
The DNA here is from genome assembly GCF_002162155.2 of Triticum dicoccoides. Classification (NCBI taxonomy): domain Eukaryota; kingdom Viridiplantae; phylum Streptophyta; class Magnoliopsida; order Poales; family Poaceae; genus Triticum; species Triticum dicoccoides. The sequence goes on from NC_041389.1 coordinate 583,203,352, forward strand.
ACAGACCCAGGGGTCTGGATCGAGGATTTTATCCTGCATATTTACATGGCTCGTGGGGACGACTTCCACGCCATCAAATACCTTCCCCTCAAGTTGAAGGGACCAGCTCGACACTGGTTGAAAAGCCTCCCCGAAAATTCAATCGGGAGTTGGGAGGAACTCGAGGACGCTTTCAAGGCCAACTTTAAAGGGACTTATGTCCGGCCTCCGGATGCAGACGATCTAAGTCACATAATCCAACAACCCGGAGAGTCCGCCCGCAAGCTTTGGAACAGATTCCTCACTAAAAAGAATCAAATTGTCGACTGTCCGGACGCCGAAGCCTTAGCGGCATTCAAACACAGCATCCGTGACGAATGGCTCGCCAGACACCTCGGCCAAGAAAAGCCAAGGACAATGGCAGCCTTAACAAGCCTTATGACCCACTTTTGTGCGGGTGAAGATAGCTGGTTAGCCCGTAAAGGCACCAGCGACCCCAACACATCCGAAATAAGGATGGCAACGGGAAGCCACGGTGTAACAAACACAAACGCCAAAACAAAGAAGAGAGCCCGGATAATACGACGGTCAACGCCGGATTCAGGGGCTCTCGACCTGATCAGCATAAGAAGCCATTTAAAGGCAGTAAAGAGGGACCGTCTGGTCTGAACAGAGTCCTGGACAGACTATGCCAAATTCATGGCACCCCGGATAGAGAGTGCTGGGTCTTCAAGCAGGCCGGCAAATTAAATGCCGAACACAAGGGGAGGGAAACACCAAGTGAAGACGAGGACGAACCTCGCCAGCCAAACACAGGGGGACAGAAAAAATTCCCGCCAGAGGTTAAAATAGTAAACATGATCCACGCGACTCACACATTCACGGGAAGGCACGAACGCGCGCTCAGAGACGCGCACGACGTAGAGCCCATCGTACCCGCATCGGACCCCTGGATGTCTCGACCGATCACCTTCGATCACATGGACGGCCGAACTAGTTTTTGGTGCGGAGGATCACAGGCCTTGGTGCTTGACCCAATAATCAACGGATACCATCTCACATGTGTCCTCATGGATGGCGGCAGTAGCATCAATTTAATATACGAGGACATTGTCCGCAGAATGGGGATAAGCCCATCTAGAATCAGCCAAAGCAACACCGCCTTTGAAGGGGTGATACCAGACGTTGAAGCCTGCGGCAGGGGCTCCATCGTGCTGGAAGTAACATTCGGCTCCCCAGGCAACTCCAAAAGTGAAGAACTACTATTCATCGTCGCCCCCTTCCAAAGCGGCTATCATGCATTGCTTGGGAGAACGGCCTTCGCCCGCTTCAACGCATTGCCACACTATGGCTATCTTACACTCAAGATGCCCGGTCCACGTGGCGTCATCACCGTTAGTGGAATCACAGAGCGCTCTTCACGCGCAGAGGAACACGTGACGGCCCTGGCGGTCGGACTGTAAGCGGCCTCCAAATATCAAAAACATGACTGGTCATTACGACCACAGACACGGTTAGACGAGTCCGGTAGCCCGAATAAAAATGAACTAGGGCACCGTATATGTAATCCCATAACGGATACTAGGGGCTATAAATATTTAACACAGCCCCACGTCTGGCTCAACCTTACTGGCAGGCCAACATCTTAATCTTTTATTATTTAACCGCATACTTACGTTGTACTCTCCTACGAGTTTTCTTTTTTCACAGACAACGTCCGCGCGATACCCTTCCAGGATATGGCACAACAGAGACAAAGGCGTAGACGTGTAGCAGGGCCTCGTTCAACAGATTTCTTTTCAGATTAAGCCCCTGTGTAAACCTTTTCTACTGCCTCTTGTTGTTTAACCATCCCATGGGTTCCATACCCATAGAGGATACTGCCGTTATTGGCATTTCGCCACGACAGATTCATCTCACGTACCTGGAACCTTAGGGTTTATAGCAGGCTTTCGTCAGCATGTTTTCTTTTACAAAGACTGAATACCTTCGGGAGTGTTCGGCGTCATGAGTTTGGCCTTCTATGCATCAGCTCTGGATCATGTCTTTGGTCAAATGTTGGGTTTGCCCGGCTCCTGGGTTTGCCACCTTATGTTCCGTTATTATCAGCTAAGGTAGGCCAAAGGAGAACTACTATGAGTGTGCCCTGGTTATTCTAGATGAGCGCCTCAGTAGAGAAAGCCGAAAACTGGCTGTCATGATACAGCGAGAGACTGTTCAACCACTCGAAGACTCACCGGAATCTTTAAGGATTCCCCCGCATTAACGAAGGGTCGTTTTCTGACCACGTACATATGCGCCCGTATTCGGATGCACGCGAATGTACCAGGGGCTACATAGTAGCCCCACCATTAGACTCCCACGGCTAAGCGAAAGTGTTACAGCTATATAGTCTGGTTACCTAGTTCGACGTGCGATCACCTCCTTAATGGACCAAGACGTTGGATCAAGTGTGATTAAGCATATTTTTCGCGAACACCCCCGCATTGTATGCGTGGGGGCTGAAGCCAACGACTGCTATCTTTCGGACTACTTATACATATAAAAATGGCCGTACAGGGGACACAATCATATTTTCAGGCAAAAAGTATAAATATAGCCTCATAATCAAAATGAACATTGTTTTTTACAATGATACGACTTATCACTCGAAGAGGACATTCTTCGAGCAGTGCGCCTCTATTAGGCGGGCACCTTCTGTGACCTGCGCCAAGTAGTGCTCGGTCGGATATTGGCCGCCCGCCGGATCCTGGGTCGCTATAATGGTGGTCTCCATATCCGTCCAATAGGCTTTAACGCGGGCAAGAGCCATCCACGCACCCTTTATGCACGCCGACCTCCTCATGGCGTCAATCTGGGACACGGCCCCAAGGAATTGCTGCACGAAACCAAAGTAGCTATCCAGCTTAGGCCCCTTCGGCTAAAGATGGTCTATTAAAGACCGCATTGCAGCCACCTTCTCATTTAGCGGCAGCGGGCGAGTGGGAGCATGGAACTACGACCAGAAAAGCTTCTCCACTTCTTTATCACCTTGACCCTCGAAGAACTTAGCAGCGTCAGCTGTACTATTCGCCAAGTCTGCATATGCGTCTGCAGGACTCCAGCGCCCTGCCAGGGGAGCATACTTCGGATCCAAAAACCTCGTCCGCAGTAAGTAGGAGCCCCCAGCCACGATTTTGTCGGCCTGTTGGAGCTCCTCCCGCATACCCCGGACTTCGGTCCACATCTCCTTGGCGGCATTAAGTTCCTTGTCCAGCTCGGCCAAACTAGCCTTATTCTCCTTTTCAAGGAGTACATACCGGTCGGTGGCATTTTTCAACTCCTCAGCCATTTCGGCTATCTTTTCCTTGCTTCGGCGATGAGCAGCCTGTTCGGCTCTCAATTCTTCGGCCGCCTTTCGGGCAGCCGCATTGCTAGCTCGAGCTTGTTCCTTGGCCTGAGCAAGTTCCGCCCTCAGGGCCTCCACGGCAGCAGCACCATCTGCAGTGCAAACACATGGCATTAACATTATGCCACTCTCGCATTTTCCTATACAACATAATAAGGGAAGCAGAGCACATACCCTGTGACTCCTCCACCCGTTTGTTCACCAGCGTGATATCAACATCAATCGATCTGATCTGCCTCCTTAGTTCGGCAACTTCAACAGACTGGCCGGCTGCCCGATCCTTATATACCTGCGCACATGTACAGCGCAGCCATTACTATATGATCCCCCATTTGCCGCCTATGGCGGGCAACCAGAGTCTCAGGGGCTACTATCCATAAGGAGCACAACTAGCGCATGCTTCATAACCAAAAAATAGTGCATTTTTCACTACATACCTCAAAGCCTTTGAGCAGGCTTGTAAATGCCTCATTCAAACCGCTGGTAGCGGATGAAATCTTCGTGAGCACCATGCTCATTAAAGAGCGGTGCTCCTCCGAGAGCGGGGCTTGCTCTAGAAGTCCTGTCAGTACGTCCGGCCGGACATCGAACTATGTTGGACCCTTCTCATCGCCCCCCGTGGGGGCCGAACGCTCCGGGCTCAGGGTGACCGACGTGTTAATGTCCGGCCTCCTCCATGACGACACCTCCGTGTCGCCCGCTTCATGAGGCGGAGAGGTAGGTGGGGTCTCACTCTCCATCATCTCCGGACGAAGATCCCCCGAAGACGAACCATGTTGAGAAGAGCTGCTCGCCGGACTGCAAAATACGAAGTCCCGGTTATGGATCTCGGAGTAACACCATACCTTCGAATTAATGAATAACTTACGGCTCGGTGGAGGGCTGGCCCATTGGTGGGCACGATGCAGTGAGGGTGCCCGTCGCGGCAGAGCCCCCTGGTGATACCTTCTTCCCTTGCTTAGGCGTCTCCGCCTCCAAGTCTTCGGAGGCTACCCTCTTCTTCCCGCGCGGGGAGGAGGCTTTAACCTCCCCTTCCTGGCTATCCTCCATAGGAGAGGTAGCGATTCCCCCGGTCTGGATGCGTAGTGCGTGAAGTTCGGCTTCACTACCCTTTCCTTCGCCTTTCCCTGAGGGGATTTTGCTTCGCCCGGCCAAGCATCTTTGCAATGGTTGGACCAGGCGAGCCTTCAGGAAGTGGCGCCGGACACCTGATTCTCTCCGCCTTGTTGAGCCATTCCTGGCCACGTAGGGATTTTCAGAATAATAGTTATGATAAATATAAATGAAGTGTCCGGCTTTAAGGTTACTTGGGCATCTAGCCGATTGCAGCTTAGGCACGCATCCTCGATGGTGTCCGGACACTTTACTTGTGGTCCGAAGAATAATTTACACATCCCTTCGAGCTTCAGGCCGAAGAAGTGCTTAATAGTCTGCGGACCCTCCGGATTGAACTCCCACATCCGGAGAGGCTGACGTTTGCACGGCAACATCCGTCGGACTAGCATCACTTGCATTATGCTGACAAGACTTATGTCCCTCTCAATGAGCTCCCGGATGTGATTCTGCAGTTCTGGTACATCGCCAGCAGGCCCATAATTCCGTCCTACGTCAGCCCAAGACACCAACTATGACGGAGGGCCCGGGCGGAACGCGGGTGCAGCTACCCACTTTGTGCCTCTAGGAGCTATAGCATAGAACCACCTCCGTTGCCATACATCGGATACTTCTGGGAAAGAACCCTCTGGCCATGGGGCATCAGCGTTCCTGCTTATTATAGCACCTCCGCACTCCGCGTGTCGCCCCTCGATCATCTTCGGCTTCACATTGAAGGTCTTGAGCCATAAGCCGAAGTGTGGGGAGACGTGGAGAAAGGCCTCACACACAATAATGAACGACGAGATATGGAGGATGGCATCTGGAGCCAGATCATGAAAATCCAACCCATAGTAGAACATGAGCCCCCTCACAAAGGGGTTGAGGGTGAGGCCCAGGCCTCGGAGGAAGTGAGTAACAAACAACATGCTCTCATTAGGCTCCGGCATAGGGATGACTTGACCCGGAGCAGGAAGCCTGTGTTGGATATCGGCAGTCAGGTATCCCACCTCCCTAAGCTTCATGATGTCCTCCTCTTGAATCAAGGAGGCCACCCACCGGCCTTTTGCGTCGGATCAGGACATGTTGGAGGATCTGGGGTGTTGGAGCTTGGGTCTTGGGTGTTAGAACTCGAGGTACGAGAAGGAGCAGGGGAGGTGGAAAAGAGGCGTAGGCCTTGACCCCTTTATAAAAGGGAGGAATATCAAGAGTCCTCAGCGTGACCGCTTGAGACTTATCTAAAATACACGGAGTCATATCAACGGTCGTCGTAGGGTCACACACTCCCATATTGATGAAAGATCCTGTAATAAGAGGAACATGATCTCTGCTTTGGAAGGACGTGCCAATAAAACCGCCTCGCAACTCGAGTCGAGGTGGAGCAGGAAACGCCGGTTCGTGTTGGACCAGGTCACGATGCAAGGGCACGGCGTACAAAGATTGCCAGCAGAACGGATTTATGCTATGTTCCCTACAATGGTGTGTGGAGATCATCTTGCAGAACCGGAAACTATTCATCGTAGAGGATCCGGACACGGTCTACGTGTTCGATGGTAACCTTGGAGTATTCAGAGAAGGAACCCGCCTTGCAATGCCGGAGACAAGACTACATGCCGTACTCATCGTCATTGAAGCCTGGTTCAGGGGCTACTGAGGGAGTCCTGGATTAGGGGGTATCCGGACAGCCGGACTATATACATCGTCCGAACTATTGAAGCGTGAAGATACAAGACTCAAGACTTTGGCCCGTGTCCGGATAGGACTCTCCTTTGTGTGGAAGACAAGCTTGGCGATCTGGATATTATATTTCCTTCCTTGTAACTGACTCCTTGTAAACCCTAGACCTCTCTGGTGTCTATATAAACCGGAGAGGATGGTCCTTAGAAGGCCGATCACAATTACAATCATACCATCATAGGCTAGCTCTTGGGGTTTAGCCTCTACGATCTCGTGGTAGATCTACTCTTGTATTACACATATCTTCAATATTAATCAAGCAAGAAGTAGGGTTTTACCTCCATCGAGAGGGCCCGAACCTGCGTAAACATTGTGTCCCTTGCTTCCTGTTACCATCAGCCTAAGACGCATATATCGGGACCTCCTACCCGAGATCTGCCAGTTTTGACACCGACAACCCCCCCCCTTGGGCCCATGCGCCTAAGGTTTGGGGGAACCCTAGAGGGGGCACCCCCTTGCTTGGGGGGCAAGCCCCCTCCCCTTGCCCCCCCTCTAGATCTCATCTAGAGGGGGCCGGCCCCCTTCCCCCTTACCCTATAAATAGAGGGGCGAGGGGAGGGTTTCACACCACATCCAAGGCGCAGCCCCTCCCCTCCCCAACACCTCTCCTCCTCTGTTAAGAGCTTGGTGAAGCCCTGCCGTAGTACTGCCTCTCCTCCACCACCACCACACCGTCGTGCTGCTGCTGGAGCTCTCTTCCTCAACCTCTCCCTCCTCCTTGCTGGATCAAGGCACAGCAGAAGTCTCCGCTCCATACGTGTGTTGAACATGGAGGTGCCGTCCGTTCGGCACTAGGATCTTCGGTGATTTGGATCACAACGAGTACGACTCCATCAACCCCGTTCTCTTGAACGCTTCCGCTCGCGATCTACAAGGGTATGTAGATGCACTCCTATCTTTCTCGTTGCTAGATGACTCCATAGATTGATCTTGGTGATGCATAGAAATTTTTTTATTTTCTGCAACGATCCCCAACAGTGGCATCATGAGCTAGGTCTATGCGTAGTTTCTATGCACGAGTAGAACACAATTTTGTTTTGGGAGTAGATGTTGTCAATTTACTTGCCACTACCAGTCTTATCTTGTTTCAGCGGCATCGTGGGATGAAGCGGCCCGGACCGACCTTACACATACGCTTACGTGAGACAGGTTCCACCGACCGACATGCACTAGTTGCATAAGGTGGCTAGCGGGTGTCTGCCTCTCCCACTTTAGTCGGATCAGATTCGATGAAAAGGGTCCTTATGAAGGGTAAATAGAAATAGACATATCATGTTGTGGTTTTGACGTAGGTAAGAAACGTTCTTGCTAGAGCCCTACTACAGCCACGTAAAAAAAACATGCAACAACAATTAGAGGACGTCTAACTTGTGATGTGATATGGCCAAAAGGATGTGATGAATGATATATATGTGATATATGAGATTGATCATGTTCTTGTAATAGGAATCACGACTTGCATGTCGATGAGTATGGCAACCAGCAGGAGCCATAGGAGTTGTCTTAATTATTGTATGACCTGCGTGTCATTGAATAAACGCCATGTAATTACTTTACTTTATTGCTAAATCATTAGCCATAGTAGTAGAAGTAATCGTTGGCGTGACAACTTCCTGAAGACACGATGATGGAGATCATGGTGTCATGCCAGTGACAATGATGATCATGGCGCCCCGAAGATGGAGATCAAAAGGAGCAAAATGATATTGGCCATATCATGTCACTATTTGATTGCATGTGATGTTTATCATGTTTTTGCATCTTATTTGCTTAGAACGACGGTAGTAAATAAGATGATCCCTCATAATAATTTCAAGAAAGTGTTCCCCCTAACTATGCGCCGTTGCGAAAGTTCGTTGTTTCGAAGCACCACGTGATGATCGGGTGTGATAGATTCTAACGTTCACATACAACGGGTGTAAGACAGATTTATGCATGCAAAACACTTAGGTTGACTTCACGAGCCTAGCATGTACAGACATGGCCTCGGAACACAAGAGACCGAAAGGTCGACATGAGTCGTATAGAAGATACAATCAACATGAAGATGTTCACCGATGATGACTAGTCCGTCTCACGTGATGACCAGACACGGCCTAGTTGACTCAGATCATGGATCACTTAGATGACTAGAGGGATGTCTATCTGAGTGGGAGTTCATTAAATAATTTGATTAGATGAACTTAATTATTGTGAACTTAGTCTAAAACTTTTGCAATATGTCTTGTAGATCAAATGGCCCACGCTAATGTTGCCCTCAACTTCAACGCGTTCCTACAGAAAACGAAGCTAAAAGACGATGGCAGCAACTACACGGACTGGGTCCGGAACTTGAGGATCATCCTCATAGCTGCCAAAAGAGCATATGTCCTAGATGCACCGCTAGGTGAAGCACCCGTTTTCCCCGCAACTCAAGACGTTATGAACGCCTAGCAGTCGCGTGTTGATGACTACTCCCTCGTTCAGTGCAGCATGCTTTACAGCTTAGAACCGGGGCTCCAAAAGCGTTTTGAGCAACACGGAGCATATGAGATGTTCGAAGAGCTGAAAATGGTTTTCCAAGATCATGCCCGGGTCAAGAGATATGAAGTCTCTGACAAGTTCTACAGTTGTAAGATGGAGGAAAATAGTTCTGTCAGTGAGCACATACTCAAAATGTCTGGGTTACACAACCGCTTGTCCCAGCTGGACATTAACCTCTCGGATGAGGCGGTCATTGACAGAATCCTTCAGTCGCTCCCACCTAGCTACAAGAGCTTTGTGATGAACTACAATATGCAGGGGATAGTGAAAACTATTCCTGAGGTATTTTCAATGCTGAAATCAGCGGAGGTAGAAATCAAAAAGGAACATCAAGTGTTGATGGTCAATAAAACCACTAGTTTCAAGAAAGGCAAGGGTAAGAAGAACTTCAAGAAGGACGGCAAGGGAGTTGCCGCGCCCGGTAAGCCAGTTGCCGGGAAGAAGCCAAAGCATGGACCCAAACCTGAGACTGAGTGCTTTTATTGCAAGGGAAGCGGACACTGGAAGCAGAACTGCCCCAAGTACTTAGCGGACAAGAAGGCCGGCAACACCAAAGGTATATGTGATATACATGTAATTGATGTGTACCTTGCCAGTACTCGTAGTAGCTCCTGGGTATTTGATACCGGTGCGGTTGCTCATATTTGTAACTCAAAACAGGAGCGGAATAAGCGGAGACTGGCGAAGGACGAGGTGACGATGCACGTCGGGAATGGTTCCAAGGTCGATGTGATCGCCGTCGGCACGCTACCTCTACATTTACCTATGGGATTAGTTTTAAACCTCAATAATTGTTATTTAGTGCCAACTTTGAGCATGAACATTGTATCTGGATCTCGTTTAATATGAGATGGCTACTCATTTAAATCTGAGAATAATGGTTGTTCTATTTATATGAGAGATATGTTTTATGGTCATGCCCCGCTGGTCAATGGTTTATTCTTAATGAATCTCGAACTTGATGTTACACACATTCATAGTTTGAATACCAAAAGATGTAAGGTTGATAACGATAGTCCCACATACTTGTGGCACTGCCGCCTTGGTCACATTGGTGTCAAACGCATGAAGAAGCTCCATACAGATCGACTTTTGGAGTCTCTTGATTTCGAATCATTTGACACGTGTGAACCATGTCTCATGGGTAAAATGACTAAGACTCCGTTCTCCGGAACAATGGAGAGAGCAACCAACTTATTGGAAATTATACATACTGATGTGTGCGGTCCAATGAGCGTTGAGGCTCGCGGTGGCTATCGCTATGTTCTCACTCTCACTGATGACTTAAGTAGATATGGGTATGTCTACTTGATGAAACACAAGTCTGAGACCTTTGAAAAGTTCAAGGAATTTCAGAATGAGTTAGAGAATCAACGTGACCGAAAAATAAAGTTCTTACGATCAGATCGTGGAGGAGAATATTTAAGTCACAAATTTGGTACGCACTTAAGGAAATGTGGAATCGTTTCACAGCTCACGCCGCCTGGAACACCTCAGCGTAACGGTGTGTCCGAACGTCGTAATCGCACTGTATTGGATATGGTGTGATCTATGATGTCACTCACCAATTTACCGCTATCATTTTGGGGATACGCTCTAGAGACAGCTACATTCACTTTAAATAGGGCACCATCTAAATCCGTTGAGATGACACCGTATGAATTATGGTTTGGGAAGAAACCTAAGCTGTCGTTTCTAAAAGTTTGGGGATGCGATGCTTATGTCAAGAAACTTCAACCTGAAAAGCTCGAACCCAAGTCGAAGAAATGCGTCTTCATAGGATACCCTAAGGAAAGCATTGGGTATACCTTCTACCTTAGATCCGAAGGCAAGATCTTTGTTGCCAAGAATGGGTCCTTTCTGGAGAAAGATTTTCTCTCGAAAGAAATAAGTGGGAGGAAAGTAGAACTTGATGAAGTACTGCCTCTTGAACCGAAAAGTAGCATAGCTCAGGAAGATGTTCCTGTGGTGCCTGCACCGACTAGAGAGGGAGTTAGTGATGATGATCAAGGTACTTTGGATCAAGTTGCTACTAAACTTCGAAGGTCCACAAGGACACGTTCCGCACCAGAATGGTATGACAACCCTGTCTTGGAAATCATGTTGTTAGACAACGCTGAACCTTCGAACTATGAAGAAGCGATGGCGGGCCCAGATTCCAACAAATGGCTTGAAGCCATGCAATCCGAGATAGGGTCCATGTATGAAAAATAAGTATGGACTTTGACGGACTTGCCCGATGATCGGCGGGCGATAGAAAATAAATGGATCTTTAAGAAGAAGACAGACGTAGATGGCAATGTTACCATCTATAAAGCTCGACCTGTCGCTAAGGGTTATCGGCAAGTTCAAGGAGTTGACTATGATGAGACTTTCTCTCCCATAGCGAAGCTGAAGTCCGTCTGAATTATGTTAGCAATTGCCGCATACTATGATTATGAGATATGGCAAATGGACATCAAAACGGCATTCCTTAACGGCTATCTTAAGGAAGAATTGTATATGATGCAGCTGGAAGGTTTTGTCGATCCCAAGAATGCTAACAAGGTATGCAAGCTCCAGCGCTCCATCTATGGGCTGGTGCAAGCATCTCGGAGTTGGAACATTCGCTTTGATGAAATGATCAAAGCGTTTGGGTTTATGCAGACTTATGGAGAAGCCTGCGTTTACAAGAAAGTGAGTGGGAGCTCTGTAGCATTTCTCATATTATATGTAGATGACATACTTTTGATGGGAAATGATATAGAACTTTTGGACAGCATTAAGGCCTACTTGAATAAGTGTTTTTCAATGAAGGACCTTGGAGAAGCTGCTTACATATTAGGCATCAAGATCTATAGAGATAGATCGAGATGCCTCATAGGTCTTTCACAAAGCACATACCTTGATAAGATATTGAAGAAGTTCAATATGGATCAGTCCAAGAAGGGGTTCTTACCTGTGTTGCAAGGTGTGAAATTGAGCTGGGTTCAATGCCCGACCACAGCAGAAGATAGAGAAAAGATGAGTGTCATCCCCTATGCCTCGGCTATAGGGTCTATTATGTATGCCATGATGTGTACTAGACCTGATGTAAACCATGCCGTAAGTTTGGTAGGAAGGTACCAAAGTAATCCCGGCATGGAACACTGGACATCGGTCAAGAATATCCTGAAGTACCTGAAAAGGACTAAGGATATGTTTCTCGTCTATGGAGGTGACGAAGAGCTCGTCGTAAAGGGTTACGTCGACGCTAGCTTCGACACAGATCTGGATGACTCTAAGTCACAAACCGGATACGTGTATATTTTGAATGGTGGGGCAGTAAGCTGGTGCAGTTGCAAGCAAAGCGTCGTGGCGGGATCTACATGTGAGGCGGAGTACATGGCAGCCTCGGAGGCAGCGCATGAAGCAATCTGGATGAAGGAGTTCATCACCGACCTAGGAGTCATACCCAATGCGTCGGGGCCGATCACTGGAGCTATTGCCCTTGCCAAGGAGCCCAGGTTTCACAAGAAGACCAGGCACATCAAGCGTCACTTGAACTCCATTCGTGAAAATGTTCAAGATGGAGACATAGATATTTGCAAAGTGCATACGGATCTGAATGTCGCAGATCCGTTGACTAAACCTCTTCCGCGAGAAAAACATGATCAACACCAGAACTCTATGGGTGTTCGATTCATCACAATGTAACTAGATTATTGACTCTAGTGCAAGTGGGAGACTGTTGGAAATATGCCCTAGAGGAAATAATAAAATGATTATTATTATATTTCCTTGTTCATGATAATTGTCTATTATTCATTCTATGATTGTGTTATCCGGAAATCGTAATACATGTGTGAATACAAAGACCACAACATGTCCCTAGTGAGCCTCTAGTTGACTAGCTCGTTGATCAACAGATAGTCATGGTTTCCTGACTATGGACATTGGATGTCATTGATAACGGGATCACATCATTAGGAGAATGATGTGATGGACAAGACCCAATCCTAAGCATAGCACAAGATCGTGTAGTTCGTTTGCTAGAGCTTTTCTAATGTCAAGTATCATTTCCTTAGACCATGAGATCGTGTAACTCCCAGATACCGTAGGAATGCTTTGGGTGTACCAAACGTCACAACGTAACTGGGTGGCTATAAAGGTATACTACAGGTATCTCCAAAAGTGTCTGTTGGGTTGACACGGATCGAGACTGCGATTTGTCACTCCGTATAATGGAGAGGTATCTCTGGGCCCACTCGGTAATGCATCATCATAATGAGCTCAATGTGACCAAGTGGTTGGTCACGGGATCATGCATTACGTGACGAGTAAAGTGACTTGCCGGTAACGAGATTGAACGAGGTATTGGGATATCGACGATCGAATCTCGGGCAAGTAACATACCGATTGACAAAGGGAATTGTATACGGGATTACTTGAATCCTAGACATAGTGGTTCATCCGATGAGAGCATCATGGAACATGTAGGAGCCAACATGGGTATCCAGATCCCGTTGTTGGTTATTGGCCGGAGAGCTGTCTCGGTCATGTCTGCATGATTCCCGAACCCGTAGGGTCTACACACTTAAGGTTCGGTGACGCTAGAGTTATTAGGAAGACTTGTAAGTGATTACTGAATGTTGTTCGAAGTCCTAGATGAGATCCCGGACGTCATGAGGAGTTCTGAAATGGTCCGGAGGTGAAGATTTATATGTGGGAAGTTGTCATACGGTCACCGAAAAAGTTCGGGGGCTTATCGGTATTGTACCGGGGCGACCGGAGGGGTTCCGGGGGTCCACCGGGAGGGGATACCTCTCTCGGAGGGCCTCATGGGCTGTAGTGGGCAGGGAACCAGCCCCTAGAGGGCTGGGCGCACCCCACCCCACCCCTTGGGCCCATGCGCCTGGGGTTTGGGGGGGAACCCTAGAGGGGGCGCCCCCTTGCTTGGGGGGCAAGCCCCCTCCCCTTGGCCGCCGCCCCCCCTCTAGATCTCATCTAGAGGGGGCCGGCCCCCTTCCCCCTTCCCCTATAAATAGAGGGGCAAGGGGAGGGCTGCACACCACATCCAAGGCGCAGCCCCTCCCCTCCCTAACACCTCTCATCCTCCGTTAAGAGCTTGGCGAAGCCCTGCCAGAGTACTGCCTCTCCACCACCACCACGCCGTCGTGCTGCTGCTGGAGCTCTCTTCCTCAACCTCTCCCTCCTCCTTGCTGGATCAAGGCGCGGGAGACGTCTCCGCTCCGTATGTGTGTTGAATGCGGAGGTGCCGTCCGTTCGGCACTAGGATCTTCGGTGATTTCGATCACGACGAGTACGACTCCATCAACCCCGTTCTCTTGAATGCTTCCGCTCACGATCTACAAGGGTATGTAGATGCACTCCTATCTCCCTCGTTGCTAGATGACTCCATAGATTGATCTTGGTGATGCGTAGAAAAAAAATTATTTTCTACAACGATCCCCAACATGAACCGCGCCAGAACCAAACTTCTCATTACACTAGGGAAAGTCGTTATTTCTATCTATCGGTCGCGCCATGGAGCAGAACCAAATTTTACAAGTTACAAGTTTGAAACGAAAAGCCTACCATATTCGTGTCGCACCCCCACACGGTTGGTCCGGCACGCTGCTCAAGGGGGAATGTGTGCTGTGTTGCATTTTCACTTACAAGTGGGACTGCAGTTGAGCAAACCGACTATCGGCAAACCCCCACCGGCCCACCCCGCCCACCGTGCGATGGCTGAGAAAACAGGAGGGAGAATAGATGGTTGTAGCAGGGACTCCAAGAAAATTGGTGTCAGATGGGACTCGTGTGGGTGGCGTGTGCCGTACTGCTAGACGTGACTGCTAGTTATGGCCCATGCCACCCCACTATATCGACGTGTTGGTTACGTACAGCGAACACATTGTCTCTCCAGGAGTACGGTACACCACTAGTACTACTCACATTGTCACGAAATTTCCAGGAGTCCGTGCTCAGCCCTCCTCTCTCTCTCTATCTCTCTTCTCAGCCGGCCAGCAGACGCACGGAGCCCACCATCTTTCACCTCGATGTGCTGGTGATGAAAAACAAATCCAATAAAGATCTTCAGTGGCCGCTTTTGGAGTTACTCAAGAGTAAGATTCTATTTACAGTTTAACCCAAGATGCACATCACGTGGCTTCAACTAGCACTTCATTTTCTTGCATGACACGAGCTGGATGCTAGATGTCCTACATGTCGGCAAAAGGAGGAAGAACTCGACTCAATCTTCTCCACATTTAGACCGGAGAATTAGGAAACACGGAAAGCCCTGTGCCTACATCATACTACGTACACACCCACCTCACGCAGTAACGCTATCACCGTATTTCTCGGCCTCCGTGCGACACGTAGCTCTAGTTGATCTACCAAGAACTAACTATTGTGCTAGCATACTCCAATATTAGGTTCGCTCTATGTGATGTGGCAACTTCATATAACCATATGCTGGTTATACTACTATGGTACTCACACTCCAAGAAGTCACTCGAAAACCAATCATAAATTGAGTTTATGACATACATTTCCAAATGTGCCATTCATTACATACAACAAGTCATCAACACACAACGACAACGAGGATACATGTTGGATTATAGATTATTTCCAACAAAAAATTCTAGTAAATACTAAAGTTTTCATCACACAACAAATAACAAGCAATGAAATGAATTTCGGCTCAACCAATCCTCAGCGTTGGAAACGCTTGCTTCGAACCATAGGTAAGCCTCTGGGAAGGGCCATCTATTGTCAATACTGAGACCAACACGGGACTGATCATCCAGGCTGAAGCGGCCTATATCAAGATGCATATTGTGATAGCCAGGGTAGGGAACCACCACAATGTATGAGGTATAGATATAGTTGCCTCTCATAAATGGTAGTAATGTTGTGTCAACAGCAGCTGGATCGCCTTTCACCATCATTGGATAGTTTTGTCCAAGGAAGAGCGAGTTTTCTCCAAGACTATCAATACTGAACCAGGGAGAAGGTGTTGGCACTAGCACACTAGTATCCATTCCGAATACCCTACAACGGATGTTGGAATAGGTCCGGAGAGTGCGACCATGGGACACAACACCTGCTTCCTTAGTAGTAACATCAGCACTGCACTGTATACAGACAAGAAGAGGTGATCGGTCGGAATAAGTTGCTAGGCGCCATTGGGTATATAGGTCCTGCTCATCCTAATGCTCGTGATCATCAACATCGTCATCTCCCCCTTGGTTATAAAAATTTTCAAGTATAGGTGGTTGAATGTTCAAAGGACCTTGGAAACACAAGAAGGTTAATTAGTAAAGGCAAACTAGCTAACCTGCATGCATGTGGATGAAACAATTATAATTACGGTGGAAGACAAACATACTGAAACCATAAGGATCCCATGCAAAAACAGTGCCACGAGTGGTGGCAGCAAACACAAGACGCTCATATTGAATTGCATCACAGTACTCATCCGTGTACAGAAATTGATTTTTGAGCAATATCCATCGAGGCATGGAAGTAACAATGACAACAAGCTTGTCAAAGATAGCAACAACTTCATAGTTCGTGTAATCCCAGGAGCGGTTGGGAACTCGACAAATTGCTATGTTCCGTAGACAACAGTCACCATGATCGTATTTGAATGAACGTAGATCATCTGTGTGCTCAACCTCAGGGCACTCTGAGATTTTTGGAAGTGGAATCCGCTGACGAGTGTACACATTCACAAGTTCCCACTCATAGTAGACCCAATATAAACAACCCAATCTCCATTTGCGCCGGCCTAGGCCTTACCCTTAAGCGATGGCATCTTAACATCACATGTATCATTATCAAGCGGCATCAACTTGCACAAGGCGACGCTTCCGCCGTCCGCATGCCAGTGAGCAGGGTCATGGCGAAGAAGATAGGGGAGATCAAACTGCTCCTAGACCCTTGGGTTCTTTGTAATGATGTTATTAGTTGAGTCAAGAATGGTCTTGAACGAACCTGCCATGCTAGTCGAGGTGATGACGTCGCACCGATCAATGAGTTCCTCCACCACGTCATCTTTCAAATCGGGGCAAGAATAACGGGGTCGTTTATGGCCTGTTCCCTCCATGGAGAAGACTACCGAACAATGGCAGAAGGAAGAGTGAAGGCAAATGGAGGAGGGAGGAAGAGCGTGTGACAACAGCTCCAAATCGAGAGGGAAAGGTGAAGAGGCGGTGGGCGGTTTCTACGGTACAGGAAGAGGTGCCCCGACCTACATAGACGTCCGTTCTGAAATTGTACAAAAGGACTCTCCGTCATCTCACTGACATGTTGGAATGGGACCACATGTCAACGAAACATGGTGTGTAATTTCTCATGCAAAATGCGATCTGGCCGCGTTGGCCCGAGGTGCCTGAGGTGCCACATTATTTCTCGACTTTATTTTTCAAGTGGCGTGCCATTCAGTTTTGAAGCCCGACTAACTGGTACTGTATGCAGAGAAAATATAAACTACTCTACCACTACTCCACCTCTAGTACTAGTATCAAAAAAGATAAATAGGCTGGAGCTTCAGTGCTTTCTTGCTAAGGGCTGCCCACTTGCTTCTCACACTATCACCCTCTCTCCAGATCTAAAAAAGACGGCCTCTCTCTCCCTCTTCATCGGTGGTCATAGATCCGTCGGGGAAGAAAAGGACATGCAGCATTGACGCACTCGTCGCTGACGAGTGAGGTCATGCACTGACGACAAGACCGTCCTCTCGGACCTAGCACCCGTGTGGGATGGCCTCCATCCCCAAGCTCGTTGTCGTAGTGTGTGCGGAGGACGACGACCACGAACGAAGCCACTTCCCGCCGACCCTCAGGTATCCTACCTCTTTTCGAACCATACCCTTGTTCTATTGCCCCATCTGCCATGTCGCTGCATGTGGATCTTTTTCCACTCCACCTTCTTCCCAATTTGCTATCCTCTTCTCTGCTGGTCACGCTGATGAAAACCTTAATTTGCACTACTAAAGGAAACCCGACTTCATGTAGACTAATCCATGTATGGGTTGAATAAGGAAAGGAAGGGAGAAAGTATTGTCGAAGTGACTAGGCATCGAACCCGCATCTCGGTTGAGAAGGGGCAAATCAGTAGCTAAGGAACGAGTCTCATGTCTCTTCATTGAAAAAGGGTGAAAAAGGTAGAAAGGCATGACAACGCAATAGAGAATGACCAGGTCGATCGGTTTGTTGTCCTCACATAGGAAAAAGGTGGCTAAAGAGAACAAAAATGGGACGTAATCCACATATGTTGCATGGATATTTGTTGCTCTGGGCACCACTCTATGCGTTCGTGGAGGTACATTGTACTGGTGCGCCCACTGTCCGAGTGGGCCTCCCATGCTCTTATTGCCACTTTTTTGCTATTAGTATAACGCTAGGGCTAAAGTCAAGCAATGCTACTACTAAAGTTATGCCACATTTAACTAATGTTGCACTCAGTCTAATGCCACCATAAATTTAAGCAATGCCATTTAATGTCACTGGATTATTTCAGGGTTAGGTGTTGATTGTGGATGTATTACAGATTTTTCAGCTAAGGTGTTCTAATGTTATTGCACAACGAGTATACCAATGTTGAAACTTGTTACTACCTTTAGATTTTTGCACTGTTAATGCTTATAGATTACATAGCTCACTTTCATGAGATAAGTCAATTTTTTTGTATACTGTCACCAAAATGCCAAGGCACTGATGTCATTTTATTTTGGTTAAACTGCACAAAAATTACAAAGAGAAGAGGAAAGGTCAAGAGTGGGCACCTCCTCCTCCGGCTGTTCTCTTGATTCGTTCGATCAAGTTTTTATGTTTGATCGATTATCAAGATTGGGATAGCAATTTTTTAAGTCCCCTCGAGTTCGAAATGATATTTACCTTGAAGGTACATGGTTTGCAATTTTTTTATACTATCATTAGTTAATAATGCCAGTTACCTTAAGACTTTTGTATTTCGTTTAATGTTGTTGCACAGCTAGTATACCAATGTTGAAACTTGTTACCTTTACATTTTGCATTGTTAGTGCTTATAGAAATCTTCCAGTGCTAGCTTATGGAAATTTGTTCAATAAAACCATTATACTGTACCCCGTAATAAAAAAACTACTCTATTGTTGCACTAGCCACTGGATTAGTGTATATTTGTACTATTCGAATGGTGTTGCATTAGCGTATGGACATATATGAAGTGTGGCAAGCTTTCCCAGATATGTGCTCAAGAAAACTACTACCTATTTTTCTAAATACTAGATGTTTGGCTACTTTAAACTAAACTGCGAAAACGTCTTACATTAAGGAACAGAGGGTGTAGAGTTCACTCAAATTATCCCGGTAAAGCTAGTCACACCTTTATTAAAATTAATGTTCATTATGTTATCTGAGGAGGTCTGTATGTTTGTCTCTAATGCATGTCGATTACATACCTGACATCATGATGTAATGTTAAGTCATTTCTTTTTGTACGGTGTCACTGAATTGTCAAGGCCGTGATGGCATTTTATTTTAGTTGAACCGCACAAAATATGCTTAAAAGAAGAGGAAAGGTCAGGAATGGTTCAGCTTTAAGAAAATACTATGTATGCCTTCCTGACATCAATCGATGTTGCCTTATTTATTACTTCAAACGGGTGGTTAGAAACAGTCTTGCTACATATTCCCATTAAGAAATTGGAATGCTTATATTTGTGAGTCTATGCTTTAACTAGTGCCACTTTTATAGTAACCACACTTTCAATATCTATGCAAACAGGGATGCTCTATTTTAGTGGAACTTCACAAAAGGTCCAAATGGTTCAACATTAGGAGCATGTTTTCTTCCAAACCTTTATATCCAATTGGTGGCACTATGAGCTGCTCATTACGAAGGTACATGGTTTGCTACTATCTTGCTACTCTTTTTGTACTGTCGTCTGTCGTTAGATAGTAATATTAGTGGTTTGCATGTGAATTTATTGGCAGGGTGGACCTACATTGGAGGTGCAGGACATGATTCAATGATTGGATGCTCAATTTTGGTTGTATCGATTTCACCTCTTCCATCACCGCGAACATCGATATCCTTATTCTGATGAAGAATAGGTGTTATATGTCTGCTCTATACCAACAAATCAATTTAGTAAGAAATTGTCCAGGGCAAAACATGACAATATCAAATTTTCTAGTGCAAAACATGACAGATGGTAAGCGGAAGAGACGTGTTTCAACCGAAAATACAAGGTGAGGTATATGTTTACTAGCTGATTGATATTTGTGCAGACAAATGTATGCCCGTTGCTATTTGGCAAACAAACAAAATGACTGCAATTTTGGTGGAACTGCACAAGAGAATAGTATAGTCACTGCATGCAGTGCCATTTGAAAATAGACACAGAAAGGTTGGATAGTCACTTCATGGACTGCACAAAAGTAGTACTGTACTATTTATTGGCCAACACTAGTGCTTCATTGCTTTGGTCTGATTATACAATGGGCATCATTTTTCCTAAGTTAAAGTTTGTATTCTAAAAATAGCCTCGCCGTGTGATCGAGAGAAAACCAAATCATATTGCAGTGGATGTTTCTCCATCATGTGTGGTTCATTCTCATGGTTCTAGCTGTTGGTGAAACCACTTACATTTGCAAGAGGAATTCTAAACTTCACAAACAAATTTGTCTTTCACTCTGTACTGAATGTTGGCCCAGAGAAGCATCCATGTTAGTAGGAAGAACAGGTGTTTTTTCTAGATCTTTTCTTTTGGAGCTACATATTTGTATATGAGCTACGAATCATTGATATGCATTAACATGTTACTAGTTGGTTGTGAATTTTGGCTACTAATGTGAACATACGATAAAGCCAGGCCTGTGAGTCTCACGTGAAAATTTTGAACGGATTGGCTCTTGCTACTGTGCACAACATGATCCTGATTTTTGTGTTTTCAGTGTTTAAAAGTTACTGGTAGTTCCTTATTTCTGTTCGCTCGTGTTTACAAGTTACTTATCGTTCACTAGCTAGCCTACTAATTCACTCATGGCAGTTTTAGTTGCGACGCAAGATCCAAAGGTGGTAGTTTTTAGAATAAAAATGCCTACCTCTGAAGAAACTGGCAAGCTATTCTGAAGAAAATGCCATGTGAATCTGAGGAAACAGCCAGCAAAAATGTTCAAAAATGCCTTATCTCCCAGCAAACGTTCATCAGCTAATGCGATCCTACACGTACACTATCCGACCTACTCGATCCTACATGTACACTATCCGAACTACTTGATCCTACACGAATAAATAGTGGATCACGCACGTACTACCTCCTTTCCGGTTTGCAGGGCTCAATTAAAAAATCTCACCAACCAAGGTAGATGATGAGTTGTGGAATAATTTTTGACAAGGAGGGAGTACCTCATCTGGATGATTCGAGTGCACTCTTTTGACCATCATGCTGATGTGCGACCCAGCATGGACGGGACGCACCACTGACGGGATGGGACGACACATCAGTTTTTCCAGTTTTCCACGGTAAGCTAGCGCGCTAAGCCACACATGCTTATGCACTGAATTCCGATGACCATCGCGTTTCCCGCAAAATGCTACTTCACATACCTTTCGCCTATAATTACTGGTTCCTGGCGTTCTCCGATAGCACCGTCACCAACTCGCCCTATCGGCTCCCCTCACAAACCCCACCATCCCAACATCGTTCGCCACTTGCCCTCACTCTTGCCACGTCTGTCATGCCCCCGGCCGTCCGCTATAGGCGATGCCAGAGGCGCTCACCACCGGAGCTAGTATTCGGCTATTCACGGGAATGAATACGGAGGGAGGAGGCATTCTATCAGTCTTTAGATGGCAATGCAGAGTACGAGGACTTGTTGGAGCGTGACCGCCTGGCGGAGAGCAACGTATCACCGATTTGCGCCGTAGCGGGGCATGGAGCCGAAGCTTCTATGGACCATGCCGGCATGGAAAGGGCCAACGTGCACGAGCAACGCGCCCTATCGCACCTCCGGCAAGTCCGAGGCGAGGAGGAGGACATCGTTGTCGGCATTTAGCGTGTACCGCAGATGGCGGTCGACATAGTCTAGTTAGCTAGGAATAAGTCAGTACTTGTACACAAGAGTATTAGTGGGAGTAGGTAGTTAACTTGGCTATGATGGTTGTCAACGTGGAAGTTCAGTACTGTATATCTGATCAGACATGTTACTTTGTTCAGTACTGTATATCTGATCAAACACGGGTTTAGAGGCTGACTTGTGGGCCTACTAGGTTGACGCATACACAATCAGGAGATGGTTGTACGTGGAGAGGATGACAGCAGGGACCCACCAGGGTCACGACAGTACGCAAGCAAGTGCCTCCTTATTTCAAGCCAAAAAAGGTTCCTCCTAATGGATTTCTGAAATCTGGGTCCCATGCCATTGTCGACATAGTCAATAAACAAGAGAATTACATAATGAGCGGCTGACACTAGGGACCCAGTAGCTTGCCCAGTTATTTTTGTTTTTGAGACGGAAGCAGGGTGTCAACTGGGCTATGCGGGACACTCTGACCTGTCTAGCTAGCCTTTTCTTTTATGTTTACCACAACACCAGCCCAGTAGTTTTTTTCCTTTCTGAAAATGGCTAGCACAGCTTTTTTGTTCTTTTTCAGAATACCCAATCGAGGCCTACTTGCTTTGTCAGCCCTGCTCGGCTGCAAATCTTTCAAGAAGAGAAAATGGGCTATCAGTAATGAGAAATTGGATGTACATTTTGAAAACACGTGAAACCGGCAATTAGTTTCAAATTTCTTTTTTTATTTAGAGATTTTAAATTCCATTGATTTTTATGCATGGCCAATTCTTTGGATTTTATATTGATATGAATTTATTTTTCAAGTTAGTTTGAATGGGACTCGAAATTTTAGGATTAAAAACAGTTCGGACCACACCGAAAATATGCAAAATTTCGTATAATGTTTTAACCATGGCCATAATATGGGTTGTAATGCTAACAAAAATAATATGGGCTCCAAAAAAATCCTTAAGAACTAGCAAATGGGTTGTAAATTATTAGAAATAATGGCAGATGGGTTGTATGCTGTTTTCCACAGATTTGAGGCTGACTTGTGCTCCTACTATAGGTTGACGCGTACGCTTTCCTAATAAAAGGTTGACGTGCACGCAATGACGTGCCAACTTAGTCAACATGCGAGAGCAGCGACTGTTGGATGTCCATCCAATGGCCATCGTTTTTCTTCAATCTCTGCTCTTCCTGCTCCGGCCGCTCAAACAAGCGTCGGCGGGACTGCCTGCTCCCTCCTCCCGCGGTCGGCTGTGCTGCCGCGCAGGCCTCACCACCCCACCATACTCCCATTGCTGGCCTAGCCATCCTCTACTCACCCATACCTCATGTTATTCTCCAACGACGGCAACCTCACACTGCAGCCGAAGTAGTACACACTTGTACTCCCCTCCGCGTGGGAAACAACTTCCGGGTCTTCCCCGACTCCTGGTCATTCCCTTCCTAGGCCTCGTCATCGTCCCCTCCTTGGTGCTCTCAGCGGTGTGCTCAACATGGTCAAGGAACGACTTCCATTGGAAGAGGACTGTACATGGAGAGGCTGACAGCTGGGTCCACGGTCGCAGCAAGGAAGTGCCTCCTTATTACATGCAAAATAATGATTCCTCCACCTGACAGCAGGGACCCACTGGAAGGGCCTTTCTATTTCACGAAAAAAACATTCCCGGCTCTGACAGCTCGGACCCAATAGCTATTCTCTTCGCATGCAAGTGCCTCCTTATTACGCACAAAAAAATGAACACCACCGCTGCTAGGTGGGACCCACCATATTTGGAGGCTGACTTGTAGGCCTACTAAGTTGACGCGGACGCAGGGCATTGTGAACTTAGTCAATATAAACGATTCTAGCTACAGTGACCGTACGACGTCCATCCAACGGCTGTCGTGCTTCTTCAACCTCTGGTCTTCTTGCTCCAGCCGCCCAAACCATCGCGAGTCGTGCCGCCTGCTCCTGCCTCCCGTGGCTGGCTGTGCTGCCGTGTAGGCCTCGTCACCCCCTCCTACTCCAATTGCTGGCAAGGCCATCCCTCTAGTCACCCACAACCCCTGTTATTCTGCGGTGACGACAGCCTCACACCGCAGCCGAACCAGTCAACCCTCGTACTCCTCTTTGCGTGGGCATCCACTGTCGTGTCTTCCCTGGCTCCGCATCGTCCCCTTCCTAGGCCTCGCTGTCGTCCACCGCATTGGTGCTCTCGGTGCGTCGTGGTCAATGTGGTCAAGGAATGACTTCCATCGGAAGAGTACTGTACATGGAAAGGCTGACAGCTGGTGAGGGAGTCCTGGATTAAGGGGTCCTCGGACAGCCGGACTATATGCTTATGTTGGACTGTTGGGCTATGAAGATACAAGATAGAAGACTTCGTCCCCTATCCGGATGGGACTCTCCTTTGCGTGGAAGGCAAGCTTGGCAATTCAGATATGAAGATTCCTTTCTCTGTAACTGACTCTATGTAACCCTAGCCCCCTCCGGTGTCTATATAAATCGGAGGGTTTAGTCCATAGGACAAGAACAATCATAATCATAGGTTACCTTCTAGGGTTTAGCCTCTACGATCTCGTGGTAGATCAACTCTTGTAATACTCATATCATCAAGATCAATCAAGCGGGAAGTATGGTATTACCTCCATCGAGAGGGCCCGAAACTGGGTAAACATTGTGTCCCCCGCCTCCTGTTACCATTAGCCTTAGACGCACAGTTTGGGACCCCCTCCCCGAGATCCGCCGGTTTTGACACGGACATTGGTGCTTTCATTAAGAGTTCCACTATGTCGTCACCATAAGGCTTGATGGCTCCTTCAATCATCTACAACAACGCAGTCCAGGGTGAGATTTTTCTCCCCGAACAGATTTTCGTATCCGGCGGCTTGGCACTGCGGGCAAACTTGCTTGGCCATATGGAGAAGATTGATAGCTACGCCCCTGGCCATCAGGTCAGGTTTGGAAGCTTGAACTACACCGCCGACATTCGCCGAGACTTGATCTTTGCCGGATTCAAGCCCATGACAGCTGCACCCTGCCACCACGATGAACATGACCTAGATCTATCATCGGACTGTACTTAGGAGATAGCATCTGTAACCGCTCCGGCACTAGATCCAGAGCAGAGCGCGCCATCCGAGAACGGGAAGCTCAACCTCACCACGGAGGTCGTAGACTCAGTGGTGCTAGAGACGAACACAGATCTGACCTCCAACGAGGTCTGTCTCATCGGGGCCTCGGACTCATCTCCGGACATAGGCTCCGAACCGCGTGTATCCGCACCCATCAAATCTGGCCGGGCGTCGATCTTGGAGTTTAGCTCCGCGGACATATTCCAACACTCACCCCTAGGTGATGTGTTAAACTCATTAAAGTATCTCTCCTTGTCAGGAGACTCTTGGCCGAACTATGTCCGGCTTAAGTGGGAAGCCGACGACGAAGAACTTCGTTACCCACCCAACATCCACTTAATAGACATTGTCGATGATTTAACCGACATGCTTGATTTCGACTCCGAAGACATCGACGGTATGGACGACGATGCCGGAGAAGAACAGGAACCACCGCCCACAGGGCGCTGGACAGCCACCTCCTCATATGACATATACATGGTGGATACACACAAAGAAGATAATGGTGATGACAAAAAGGATCCAGTTGAGGATAAACCTCCTGAGAAGTAGCCAAAGCACCAGCGTCAGTGGTGCTGCTCTAAACCACGCCATGGTAAAAATAGCGATATCGGCACCAGAGACAATAGCACTCCAGAAGACAACGAAGACCCCGCCAAGCCAATTTTCGAACAGTCTGAACAGGAAGATGGGCGAGCCAGCCCTGATGAACAGGCCGTTAACGACGACTCAGAGGACTGCAATTACATGCCTCTCTCCGAGGATGAGGTGAGCCTCGGTGATGAATAATTTATCATGCCAGAGGATCCCGTCGAGAAGGAGCGTTTTAAGGGTCGGCTAATGGCCATTGTAAGAGCCTGAAGAAGAAGAAGCAGCAGCTCCAAGCTGATCAAGATTTGCTCACTGATAGATGGACTGAGGTCCTGGCAGTCGAGGAATATGGACTTGAACGCCCAACTAAAAGTTACCCGAAGCATAAATTACTACCTCAATTTGATGAAGAGGCACGGGAGCCCGTACTACCAGCACATAATGCGGCTGACCGACCTCCACGTGGACGAGATAAAGCGGCAACTCAACCCGAACACCAGCCGGCACCACGTCGCCGAACAAATAGAAACACAACAACTCGGGGATACACACATGACCAGATCAGGACAAACCAGATCGATCTATAGATCGTGGGGGTGCGCCCCAATGCACAACAATGGCCACCCAGCCGGATATGACAAATACAAACCTGTTCGGGCTGAATACCGCAGACCGGCTCCATTCGAGCTGCGTCGTGACGTAGCCCGACACAGAGGTGCCGCACACCCCCTATGCTTCACTGATGAAGTAATGGAACATAAATTCCCAGAAGGGTTTAAACCCGTAAACATTGAATCATACGATGGGACAACAGATCCCGCGGTATGGATTGAGGACTTCCTTCTCCATATACATATGGCCCGCGGTGATGATCTCCATGCCATCAAGTATCTCCCGCTAAAACTCAAAGGACCAGCTCGGCATTGGTTGAACAGTCTACCCAAAAACTCTATTGGTAGTTGGGAGAACTTGGAAGACACATTTCTTGACAACTTCCAAGGTACTTATGTCCGACCTCCGGATGCTAGTGACTTAAGTCATATAATCCAACAACCCGGAGAGTCAGCTAGGATGCCAGTGACTTGATCTTAACTAAAAAGAACTAGATCGTCAACTTTCCGGATGCCGAAGCCCTAGCAGCCTTCAAGCATAACATCTGTGACGAGTGGCTGGCCTGACACCTCGGTCAAGAGAAGCCGAATTCCCTGGCAGCCCTTACGACGCTTATGACCCGCTTTTGCGTGGGCGAAGATAGCTGGCTAGCTCGTAGCAGCAGCACCTCAAGAAAACCTGGCACTTCGAAAGCCAGAGATAGCAACGGCAAGCCCCGGCATAGTAGACACAAACGTCAAAATAATGGCGATAACGCCAAAGACATGGTCGT
Organism: Triticum dicoccoides; assembly: GCF_002162155.2. Taxonomy (NCBI): domain Eukaryota; kingdom Viridiplantae; phylum Streptophyta; class Magnoliopsida; order Poales; family Poaceae; genus Triticum; species Triticum dicoccoides. The sequence goes on from NC_041389.1 coordinate 583,230,185, forward strand.
CAATGCCGGATTCAGTGGCTCCAAGTCTGGTCGGCGGAAGAAGCCATTTAAGAGAAACAATCCTGGCCTGTCCAGTTTGGACCGCATACTTAACCGTCCATGTCAAATCCACGGAACCCCCGATAAACTAGCCAATCACACCAACAGGGAATGATGGGTCTTCAAACAGGCTGGCAAGTCAAACGCCAAACGCAAAGAGAAGGGGTTGCATAGTGATGACGATGACAAGGAGCCCCGGCCACCGAAGACAGGAGGACAAAAGAAGTTTCCTCCACAAGTCAAAATGGTGAATATGATATACGCCACCCATATCCCCAAGAGGGACGGGATACACGCACTCAGGGACGCCTACGCGATGGAGCCAGTTGCCCCAAAGTACAACCCACGGTGGAAGCAGCCTGAACCTGCTCTATCAGGATACAGTTCGAAAGATGGGTATCGATCCTTCAAGGATCAGGCCCACAAAAACCACCTTCAAAGGTGTCATACCAAATGTAGAGGCCTGTTGTACGGGCTCAATCACACTAGAAGTGGTCTTTGGATCCCCGGATAACTTCCGACGTGAAGAGTTAATTTTCGATCTCGTCCCCTTCTGCAGCGGCTATCACGCACTGCTCGGACGAACCACATTCGCCAGATTCAATGCGGTGTCGCACTATGCCTACCTCAAGCTCAAAATGCCCGGACCTCGCAGTGTTATAACAGTCAATGGAAATACGGAGCGCTCCCTCCGTATGGAGGAGCACACCGCAGCCCTTGCAGCAGAAGTACAGAGCAGCCTTCTTAGGAAGAACCTAAATTCGGCACTAAAGCCCCCAGACACTGTCAAGCAAGTCTGAACTACTCTGCAGTAGGACCGTCCGGCTCGTCCAGAGCTCAACTAGCAATTCGGCCTCCATCCTAGTCCCGATCAAGCGGAGAAATTCGTGTCGCGCATACATAATTATGCACTTAAAATACCATGGGCATAGACGGAGGCACAGTTAGACTATGGTCCACAACGCGGCTCAACCGCCCCTGGATCCACATACCTTCGCTTTTTCTTTTCCTTTCAGGTTTTTCTCTTCTTGAGGCTTTTCTGATAACCTGATCATCGGACCCATCGTGGAAGGATACACCAAGAAAGGCAAGGGGCTTTGATGTACAAGGGAATCCCCAGGTGGTCTCTGCTAACAATCGTTATTCCTGTTTTACATACCTGCACGCAGCCCGCTCTTGGTCACGGCATGTCAAATAGCCTTACTCGCTTATCGCACTACTTGTACACATACGCCTTGACGTATTAATCAAATTACAATGGAAAATAATTTGCAGTGTTCGCTTATTACTTAATTTTCCCTTGCCTTTGTATTTATTGCACTCGTACATTCTGGTATGCCTTAATTCGCAGGGGCTTCATTGTACCCCATAACATGGCAAGAAAGTCCGAACACCTTCATGGTTGTTCGGCACCCCGAACTTATAGCATTATATGCATCGGCTTCGAATCATGTCTTAGGCCAATAGTTAGGTTGCCCGGCTCATGTGCTTGCTACCCTACGCTCCGCTATATTGGCTAGGGTAGTAAAGGGAGAACTACTGCGATTGTGTCCCGGTTCTTGTCACGACCGGCTTTTCAATAAAATGCTTATTGATAAAACCGATCTTTTAAACCCAGTATAGGAAAAGTCATCCTTTCTGGTAGAAAAATGCTTGATAAACAGAGAACCAGTAGCATCAAATATATTACAGGGTTGAGCTGAGGCTGCTCAACAATTTATCGCCAATATCTTACATGGAGGCGGTTATGGCACAAGGGTGTGGTGACATGCTACTAGCTCGAGATAAAAAGTGGTGGTGGATAACTTGACTTCTACTGGCAGCTCATCGAGCGTCGAGGTGAGGCTCGATGAATTTATTCTGGGGTAGCGGAAGCGGATATGATACAATGACCAGAACAGGATCGCACGGGACTAACTGGGACTCCTCTGGGCGTCGGACTCGCTATTGAATTCCTCATCCATGAGATCGCCTTCGTCAACATCTGGCCAAATCAACGAGCCAGGTGAGTACTTTGAAAGTACTCACAAGACAGTTCGGACAAAAGATATAACAAATGCATGCATGAATGTGTCATGAGCAAAAATGATAATGCTCAATACAATGATAAAGATTTGACAAGGTAGAATAAATAACTGAAAACCGATTGGGTGTCTGGAGCGACGCCTCGAAAGGTAAACAAATAAAATGCATGCCACAGTCGGGCGTCTAAGCGACACCACATAAAGGGCTTTAAAAGAAATGTCACAGTCGGACGTCTGAGCGACATCACATAAAGGGCTTTAAAACAAATGCCACAGTCGGACGTCTGAGCGACATCACATAAAGGGCTTTAAAAAGAAATGCCACAGTCGGACGTCTGAGCGATATCACATAAAGGGCTTTAAAAAGAAATGCCACAGTCGGACGTCTGAGCAACATCACATAAAGGGCTTTAAGAGAAATGCCACAGTTGGATGTCTGAGCGACATCACATAAAGGGCTTTAAAAATAAATGCCACAGTCGGACGTCTGAGCGACATCACATAAAGGGCTTTAAAAGAAATGCCATAGTCGGACGTCTGAGCGACATCACATAAAGGGCTTTAAAAGAAATGCCATAGTCGGACGTCTGAGCGACATCATAGACAGGGCTTGTAACAAATGTAAATAACAGATATGCCACCGTCGAACGTCTGAGCGACATCACAGACAAGGCTTATAACAAATGTAAATAACAAGATTAGTCCATCCACAAGAATAATCTTTTAACCAGGTTTACCACCCAGGTAGTCCACCGGAGTTTTTGTCACTGAGACTGATACATGACAAGATAAGATGAGTACAGTACTTGGACAAGTACAAGATGATTTAAAGGAGTTGTGACTCTGCAGAGTTTATACTTACTGTCCACAGCCAACGGATTTCCATAGTCACGAAGGACTAGTTCCGTTTACGGTATTTCGGAAGAAACAAGTTTAACTAGTACACACCCATTCCACCTCACGATGCCAGGAATCACCCTAGGCAACGTCCAAGAAAAACTTTGAGACGGGGAGGCCACAACCTCGAATAGCATGGGATCAGATTTCTATACACGCGCTCTAAGGGGGTGTCCCCCTCTCGGTACCGGAAACACCCATGCCCCCTGACCAGATGATGGGCTTTAATCCAGGGCCATGGAACCCTCATCCCGGCCTCTCTACTTGGTGTGTACCAGGAAACGGTTGCAACTTACTATGCCATATTCCTTGCGGAAAACATGTGGCAGCACAGGAAGGAAATGAATGGGAATATGATTTGATCGTGATGACACTGTTGTCAAATGGACTGGCATAAGACTGGCATGTCACAACACTGCCATCTTACCCATCCTCATGCCATCTCATGGCCTTGCCAATATGTATCCAACAACATATGGCTTTCCGAAACTTACTTTCCACTTACGAGCATGAAAATATATCATTTCAAGAAATGTTCATAAACATGCCATGACTATACTAAAATGCAAACATGCAACAAGCACTTCATCACATCAATAGTTCAAACATGCTTGCCTGGTTTGGAGTAGTCGGAATCTAACTGTGCGAAGTTTGCAGCTCCGTCGCTTCCTCCGGAATCTATGGTAAAAGAAAAATATGTACGTAATGTAAACACCGTGAGTGTACAGAAAATAATCCAAATAAATTCTCAAATAAATCTTATAAAAAACTAGACAAGAATCTAAGGAGAACAGAAAAAGAATCAATCAAAAATACTTTTCTGTTTAAAAGTTATAAGAGTTTTGGTCCAAGGACCCATCTGTAATGAAACAAAAAGTTTCCATGGGGCTCTGCGGAAAAGACCAGAAAACGGTTCGTTTAAAAGAAACTGTTGTGAGGCTGACAGGCGGGCTCCACGTGTCAAGTTTGAATTTTAAAACGAGGGAAAAACAGAGCGCGACGGTGCCCGAGAGGTGCGGTGGTCGCCGACGGCGATCCACGGCGAGGCAAGGTGATCGGGGGTTACCTTCGTGATCAGTGCACCTTTCCGCGTCTGTGGGTGGTGGTAGGGGTCGTCGGCGAGCACCACGTCGACGGTGGCCCTTGCTCCGGCGGGCAGCGGTTCGGGAAGTCATGGATCTTGCCGGAGGGAGCTGCGGGGTCAAAATTGACGTGGGGGTTAACCAACTGGAGGTGGTACGAGGCTACGGGCAAGAGCAGGGCGGCGGAGGAGTTCTCACCGGAGAGAACGTTGCCGGAGCCCGAGGCGGACGGAGGTGGCCAGAGTCGAGGAAGAAAGGCCCCTTGAGGCCCTTCCAGTGGCTAGGCGGGGTCTGGTGAGGTGGTGGAGTCGTGCGGGGGCGAGAGCAAGCTCGGGGGTGCTATATATAGCCGTCCCGAGTCGGTTGCCGTGAACGGATAAGTCCGGCGAGTTGATTACGGCGGTGCTGTGGCTGGACGGTCGTCTTAGGAGCTTGAGCATCGCCTAGGTGGAGTATTGGTGCCGTTCCCGTGTCCAACTCAGCACGGGAGCATTGGTTACGGTTTGCCCTTGACGGAATGGCCGCACGGCCCGTCGGCGGCAGAGAACGCGCTCTGCGCGTGCCAGGCCACGGCGACGGTGCTGCATGCGTGCGCTGGCAAGGAGCTGGCCACGCGGAGCTACCAGGACGCTTGGGCGGCGCCGAACGGCGTTACGCCGCAGTTTTGCTCCCTGTCGGCCGCTACGGTGGTTCTGCCGCCGCAAAGCACGCCGGCGCAGGCGGGCCAGGGTGCCACCGATGCCAGGAACACGCCAAGCGTTCGTGTGAAGCTCCGGACAAGAGGGATAGGCTGCGAGCAACGTGCCAAGGGCACTGTGGACATGTGACTGAAGTTACTGACGGAAAACGACACTGAACTCTGAATTTACTGAATATGAACAGTACTAGTGCATGCAAGGTGTTCGACAGAATGATTCTGGCATGAGGGGATTTTTCCTTGAGCTGGTTTTTGGTGGAGTGGTCTCTCATTGCATCTAGAGGTTGCCTGAATTTTGGCGGAATTTTTAGAGCAGTGTAGATATGAATTTCACCAAATTTGGCAAATCTGGTCCAAACTTGCAAAGAGTGAAATTTGAATTATTTGAAAAGAAGAAGAGTGGATCAAGATGGTTCTGGGTTGTGGGTACAAAGGACTATCCATAGGAGTTGATTTGAGGTCAAAAATCAAATGCATTAAGGTACTTGCTTTGCAATCTACCTAGGCTCCAAATGAAGGACGGAATTATTTTGGGAAAAGAACTTAATGGGATAAAATCCAAAAATGGATTTTATTAGTTTGGATAGACTGTTTGGGTTGTCCCAAAGTGGAAGGAGGGGTTTGGGGAAAATTTCACCATAGGAGGTATGGTAAAATTTAGAAAGGATCAAAACCAAATAAAAGCCCAAAAACCAAAAATGTTTTTCTTTCTAGGAGAAACTAAATCCAAGAAAGATTTTTGCTGAAAACAAAAACCACAAAATTTTTGGAGTGTCACAGTACCTACCCCCTTAGGAAAAATCTCCTCCCCGAGATTTCAGCTGATCCTTAAACAGGTGTGGGTGCTCTATCCGAAGAAAATCCTCTCTCTCCCAAGTTGCTTCATTCTCGGTGTGGTTGCTCCACTGAACTCTGAAAAATTTGATGGTTTTCTGCCGGGTCCTCCTTTCAGACTCTTCTAATATTTTTATGGGGTGCTCCCGGTAGGTGAGGTCCGGTTGCACGTCAATATTTTCATGTGATACCTGCTTCTCTGGATTGCCTACGTACTTTCTCAATTGTGAGATGTGAAACACGTTGTGGATATCGGATAAATCCCTGGGTAAGTCTAGCTGGTAGGCTACCGTGCCTCTTCGGGCCATTATACGGAATGGTCCGATGAATCTTGGTGCTAGCTTTCCCTTAATCCTGAATCGTTCCAGACCCCTCATAGGAGAGACTCTTAGGTAAACAAACTCTCCGGGTTCAAAACTGATTTCCCGATGCTTCCGATCGTAATAACTCTTTTGTCGACTTTGAGCTATCTTGAGTCGATCTCTAATCGTCTTAACTTTCTCTTCAGCCTCTTTGAGCATATCTAGGCTAAAGATATGGCTGTCTCCGGTCTCTGGCCAATTTAGTGGGGTACGGCATCTTCTGCCATACAGACCTTCAAAGGGTGCCATTTGCAAGCTGGCTTGATAACTGTTGTTGTATGTGAACTCTGCATATGGTAAGCTTTCTTCCCAACTGGTTCCATAGGTGAGGACACAAGCTCTCAGCATATCTTCCAGGATTTGGTTTACGCGTTCGGTCTGCCCATCAGTCTGGGGATGGTATGCGGTGTTGAATGCTAGTTGGGTACCCAGTGCCTGTTGTAGGTGATCCCAAAACCTAGAGACGAACTGTGTGCCTCTGTCGGATATGATAGTCTTTGGGACTCCATGCAGGCAGACGATACGGGCAAGATAAAGTCTGGCCAGTCTCTGAGTGGAGTAAGTTGTCTTCACCGGAATAAAATGTGCCACCTTGGTTAACCTGTCGGTTATGATCCATATGGCATTATTTCCATGTCGTGACCGTGGTAGTCCAACAATGAAATCCATTCCAATCTCGTCCCATTTCCACTCGGGTATTTTGTTTGGCTGCAACAGCCCGGCTGGTTTCTGGTGCTCGGCCTTTATGCGTTGACAAGAATCGCAACATGCAATAAACGTGGCTATGTCTCTCTTCATACCATGCCACCAAAAAATTTCCTGAAGGTCTTTGTACATCTTTGTCCCCCCAGGATGGATTGAATACGGAGCGGTGTGGCTTTCAGACAGAATCTGATGTTTGAGGTCCTGGATATTTGGTACGCAGATTCTTTCCCTGTACTATAATATTCCTTGCTCATCTACGTTGAATTCCGAGGCCTTGCCCAAACTTACTTTCCTTTTTATGCCATCAATGCTGGGGTGTCCGTGCTGGGCTCCCTTGATCTTTTCCATCAGGGTCGGCTGTATTTCCAAATTTGCCACACTGCCTTCGGTAACCATTATTAAATTGAGCCTGGCAAATTCCTGTTGAAATTCTGGCCTCAACTTTGGTACACTGTCGTCATCTGTGCTGGGATTTCGACTAAGTGCATCTGCCACAACATTTGCTTTTCCAGGATGATAGTGGATTCCAACATCATAATCCTTCACCAATTCTAACCAGCATCATTGCCGTAAATTAAGTTCCGGCTGTGTGAAAATATACTTAAGACTCTTATGGTCTGTGTATATTTCACAGCGGTTTCCAAGTAGAAAGTGTCTCCATTCCTTGAGTGCATGGATGACCGCTGCTAACTCTAAGTCATGAGTGGGGTAATTCTCCTCATGCTTGCGAAGTTGTCTGGAGACATATGCAACTACCTTGCCTTCCTGCATCAATACACATCCGAGGCCTTTCCGGGATGCGTCACAATATACCTCAAAATTCTTGTGTATGTCTGGTACAATTAACACTGGTGCCGTTGTTAATTTGCTTTTTAGCTCTTGGAAACTTTTCTCACATGCTTCCGTCCATTCAAACTTCTTGCCTTTCTTGAGCAATTGTGTCATGGGCTTTGCTATGGTGGAGAATCCTTCAATAAATCTCCGATAATAGCCTGCCATTCCCAAGAAACTCCGTACGTCCGTTACGTTAGCTGGTGGTTTCCAGCCAAGTACGGCCTTGACTTTTTCCGGGTCTATTGCAATACCTTCTTGGGTTAGCACGTGGCCTAGGAAACCCACCTGTCTTAGCCAAAATTCACATTTGCTGAATTTGGCGTACAGTTGATGTTTCCTGAGTTCTCCTAGTACAATCCTGAGATGTTCGGCGTGCTCTTCTGGTGTTTTGGAATATATCAGAATATCATCGATAAATACCACAACGAACTTGTCCATATACTTCATAAATACTTTGTTCATGAGGTGAACAAAATATGTGGGGGCGTTGGTTAGCCCGAATGGCATCACTGTGAACTCATACAGCCCATATCTGGAGGTGAAAGCTGTCTTGGAAATATCTTCTATTCGCACTTTTAATTGGTGGTATCCTGATCTCAAGTCAATTTTTGAGAAGACTTTGGCCTGTGCGAGTTGATCAAATAAATTGTTTATTCGGGGCATTGGGTATTTGTTCTTGATTGTGACCATGTTAAGAGCCCGATAATCAATACGCAACCTCATTGTTCCATCCTTCTTCTTGGCAAATAAAATTGGAGAACCCCATGGTGAGGAGCTGGCTCGTATGTATCCTTTCTCCAATAATTCTTTTATTTGCTTCTTCAACTCTACCAATTCGGATGGTGCCATTCTGTATGGTTTCTTGTAAATGGGAGCGGTTCCGGGTGCTAGCTCAATGCTAAATTCTATTTCTCTGTCTGGTGGCATGCCTGGTATTCTTCTGGAAATACATCTGGAAATTCACACACTACTGGAACCTTGTCTAGCTCAGAAACGTCCACCTTGTTTAATCTTGGTTGCCGAGGTATGTGTCTCTCTTTGGTTGAAACTTTTATTGTCTTCCCGCGATGGTGTGTGAGAATCACGGTTCGGTTGAAGCAGTCAATAAAACCTTTGTTGGTGGTTAACCAATCCATCCCTAGGATGACATCCAGTCCTTTACTTTCCAGTACAATAAGGTTTGCGTAAAACTTCAATCCTTCAAATTCAATAACCACACCTTGACAGTAACTTTGGGTCACTTGCTTAATTCCAGGGGACTTGATGATCATTGATTTTTCCAAAGGAAGCATCGAAAAATTATTTTGCGAAGCAAAATCTTTCGAAATAAATGAGTGAGAAGCTCCAGAATCAAACAAAACCATGGCAGGTATTGTGTTGACAGGGTACGTACTGAGTACGATATTTGGGGCATTCTGTGCTTCCTCTTTTGTCACGTGGTTCAGATGACCTTTCCGGTGGTTGTTATTGGGGTTGAAATTGTTTCACTTTGGCGCTGAATTATTGCCACCATTGTTAGGCTTTGGGGTTGAATTTCTTGGCTTGGGACACTGCTTGGCGTAGTGCCCTTCTTCTCCACAAGCGTAACAAGTAACGCCTGGGCGATATGTGAACTCCTTGTCCCTTGCATGGAAATTCTTGGCTGGGCGTGAATTATTCGTCGGGGTTTTGTGTGAATCCCCCTTCTGAAATTCCTTCTTGCTTCTGTGATTGCGAGCAAAAGTAGTTTGGTCCCTTTTTCGTTTGCGGAAATCTTCCAGGCTACGTCACTCATTTTCCAGGGTAATGGCCTTATCCACCAGTGTTTAAAATCTGGGAAGGTATGCACAACCAGCTGGCATCTAAGAGCGGGTGCCAGGCCTTCCAAGAATTTTTCCATCTTCTTGCTCTCGGTCATGCGCTCTTCATTGGCGTAGTGAGACAGCAGAGTGAATTGGCTGTTATATTCTGACACTGTCATGGCCCTTTGCTTGAGTTAATCAAATTCTTTCTTCTTGATTTTCATGACGCTCTTAGGAATATGTGCCCCACGAAAACCTTCTTTGAAATTTTCCCAGGTGATTTCATTTTTGTTGGGGTGCATGTGTAGGAAGTTTTCCCACCATGATGCAGCTGCTCCTGTGAGATAATGTGGTGCGTACAATACTTTTTCCTGGTCTGAACACTGTGCAATGATTAATTTTCTTTCCATATCCCGAAGCCAGTCCTCGGCCTCAAGAGGCTTGTCAGTATGAGAAAAAGTTGGAGGACGCGTCTTCTGTAACTCAGACAACTTGGAATGCGGCTGATACTGACCACGGTTACTTCCCATATTGATGAATTGGTTCATCATTTCCTGGTGTTGTTGCTGACTCTGTTCATACAGATGACATACTTGGGTAAATGATGTTTCACTATCCTGTTGACTTGTCTGTCCCTGAGTGAAATTGTGGTTTTGCGGTGTGCCAAAATTTTCTTCTGGCTGGTTTGGCATAGAGCGCGTCCAAGGACGAGACATCTTTCACTCTGGGGATACATTTTGTGAAACTCATAAGACAGGAAAAGGAGTCGCAAAAGTCAATAAAATCACACACTTGAAAAACCAAATACACGTTTGCGTGCGGAGAAGGACTACTACATATCTTACACGCGAGCTTAATTATACATTATAGCACTCAGGATATGCGTACATAATCCTGACATGTTATTGAAACTAGTGCACTTCTCCGGATCCTACATGATGCGCAAACAGACTACTTCTCACAACCTATGTACATATAAACATATTACACCAGTCGTTGCGTCGCATGGTGGCTACGCGTACTCAGTCGGAGATGGTGAGGATCTCCCTTGGCCTGCCGAGGGTGAGACGCAGAGATGCTGGGGAATCAACCTCCTCCTCGCTAATAGGTTCCAGACGAGAAACGTTGCGCTGAGCTGATGGAGCAGGTGCCGTAGGAGGAATAACACGAAGGCGAGTGGGTGGAATAGGTGGGGTAGCACGTATGGGAGTGGGTGCCACAAGTGGTGCAAAGCGGACGAGAGTGGGTGCAATAGCCTGGTTAAATTCCTCTGTGGTAGGTAGACGATGAGCAGTGGCGAGTATGGTAGGTGAGTGAGAAGCTGCGGATGAGACAAAAGTCAGTGCTGGAGCGGTGTGCAGGAGTTCCCTCCTGTTAGCAGCACAGTCGTGAACTGAGTCCATGCGTGCAGCTACGAGGTCGTCCACCATGCAGTCGAATGCTGCCTCCAGGGCTCGGAGGTACTCGACAAGCATCTCAAAGGCTTCGTCTCGCTCTCCTCTGGGGCAAGAGAAAGAGTAGTGACAGGTGTAAGGCACATGGCATGGAAGGTAGCGGTAGCGACGGGTCTTCATTGCAGGAAGAACATCCCGAAGACGGGCTATCGTCTCGTGGGCAGCCATCTGCATAGCATGCCTTTCTGTAGGCATGGCTCTCCCCACGAATCGGAGGCGGCGTATCTCAGCATGACCTCCCCTGAATTGCACCGCGGCCTGGTGCATAGTCAGACTGTCATTGATCTTGTGTGGATAAAGCGTGAAGACTGGGCGCACGGATGGCCCCATCGTGACCTGAACGATGAAGGAGAGGAGTTTGACGAACCCCTCAGGCACGTTGGCGAAAATATGAGACTCGCAGTCATTGCCGGCCATCTACAAAAGTAGGCAAAAATTCTGAATGATCAGATCATAAATTTTATGCTGACTGTCAGAAAAAATGAGTACATTTGTAAAAACATGAATAACCCTATCATGCTAATAACCAATTAGCGATCGCACCTTGTGGCTTCCTAGAGTCAGCCTGGCTCTGGTTACCAAGTCTGTCACGACCGGCTTTTCAATAAAATGCTTATTGATAAAACCGATCTTTTAAACCCAGTATAAGAAAAGTCATCCTTTCTGGTAGACAAATTCTTGATAAACAGAGAACCAGTAGCATCAAATATATTACAGGGTTGAGCTGAGGCTGCTCAACAATTTATTACAAACTCGCCAATATCTTACATAGAGGCGGTTATGGCACAAGGGTGTGGTGACATGCTACTAGCTCGAGATAAAAAGTGGTGGTGGATAACTTGACTTCTACTGGCAGCTCATCGAGCGTCGAGGTGAGGCTCGATGAATTTATTCTGGGGTAGCGGAAGCGGGTATGATACAATGACCAGAACAGGATCGCACGGGACTGACTGGGACTCCTCTAGGCGTCGGACTCGCTATTGAATTCCTCATCCATGAGATCGCCTTCGTCAACATCTGGCCAAATCAACGAGCCAGGTGAGTACTTTGAAAGTACTCGCAAGATAGTTCGGAAAAAAGATATAATAAATGTATGCATGAATGCGTCATGAGCAAAAATGATAATGCTCAATACAATGATAAAGATTTGACAAGGTAGAATAAATAACTGAAAACTGATCGGGTGTCTGGACCGATGCCTCGAAAGGTAAACAAATAAAATGCATGCCACAGTTGGGCGTCTAAGCGACACCACATAAAGGGCTTTAAAAGAAATGTCACAGTCGGACGTCTGAGCGACATCACATAAAGGGCTTTAAAAGAAATGCCACAGTCGGACGTCTGAGCGACATCACATAAAGGGCTTTAAAAAGAAGTGCCACAGTCGGACATCTGAGCGACATCACATAAAGGGCTTTAAAAAGAAATGCCACAGTCGGACGTCTGAGCGACATCACATAAAGGGCTTTAAGAGAAATGCCACATTCGGACGTCTGAGCGACATCACATAAAGGGCTTTAAAAAGAAATGCCACAGTCGGACGTCTGAGCGACATCATATAAAGGGCTTTAAAAGAAATGCCACAGTCGGACGTCTGAGCGACATCACATAAAGGGCTTTAAAAGAAATGCCACAGTCGGACGTCTGAGCGACATCACAGACAGGGCTTGTAACAAATGTAAATAACAGATATGCCACCGTCGGACGTCTGAGCGACATCACAGACAGGGCTTATAACAAATGTAAATAACAAGATTAGTCCATCCACAAGAATAATCTTTTAACCAGGTTTACCACCCAGGTAGTCCACCGGAGTTTTTGTCACTGAGACTGATACCTGACAAGATAAGATGAGTACAGTACTTGGACAAGTACAAGATGATTTAAAGGAGTTGTGACTATGCAGAGTTTATACTTACTGTCCACAGCCAACGGATTTCCGTAGTCATGAAGGACTAGTTCCGTTTATGGTATTTCGGAAGAAACACGTTTAACTAGTACACACCCATTCCACCTCACGATGCCAGGAATCACCCTAGGCAACGTCCAAGAAAAACTTTGAGACGGGGAGGCCACAACCTCGAATAGCATGGGATCAAATTTCTATACGCGCACTCTAAGGGGTGCCCCCCTCTCGGTCCCAACCAGAAACACCCATGCCCCCTGACCAGATGACGGGCTTTAATCCAGGGCCATGGAACCCTCATCCCGGCCTCTCTACTTGGTGTGTACCAGGAAACAGTTGCAACTTACTATGCCATATTCCTTGCGGAAAACATGTGGCAGCACAGGAAGGAAATGAATGGGAATATGATTTGATCGTGATGACACTGCTGTCAAATGGACTGGCATAAGACTGGCATGTCACAACACTGCCATCTTACCCATCCTCATGCCATCTCATGGCCTTGCCAATATGTATCCAACAACATATGGCTTTCCGAAACTTACTTTCCACTTACGAGCATGAAAATATATCATTTCAAGAAATGTTCATAAACATGCCATGACTATACTAAAATGCAAACATGCAACAAGCACTTCATCATATCAATAGTTCAAACATGCTTGCCTGGTTCGGAGTAGTCGGAGTCTAACTGTGCGAAGTTTGCAGCTCCGTCGCTTCCTCCAGAATCTACGGTAAAAGAAAAATAGGTATGTAACGTAAACACCGTGAGTGTACAGAAAATACTCCAAATAAATTCTCAAATAAATCTTATAAAAAACTAGACAAAAATCTAAGGAAAACAGGAAAAGAATCAATCAAAAATACTTTTCTGTTTAAAAGTTATAAGAGTTTTGGTCCAAGGACCCATCTGTAATGAAACAGAAAGTTTCCAGGGGGCTCTGTGGAAAAGACCAGAAAACGGTTCGTTTAAAAGAAACTGCTGTGAGGCTGACAGGCAGGATCCACCTGTCAGGTTTGAATTTTCAAACGAGGGAAAAACAGAGCGCGACGGCGCCCGAGAGGTGTGGTGGTCGCCGGCGGCGATCCACGGCGAGGCAAGGTGATCAGGGGTTACCTTCGTGATCAGTACACCTTTCCGCGTCTGTGGCTGGTGGTAGAGGTCGTCGGCGAGCACCACGTCAACGGCGGCCCTTGCTCCGGCGGGCGGCGGTTTGGGCAGTCGTGGATCTTGGCGGAGGGAGCTGCGGGGTCAAAATTGACGTGGGGATTAACCTACTGGAGGTGGTACGAGGCTACGGGCGAGAGCAGGGCGGCGGAGGAGTTCTCACCGGAGAGAACGTTGCCGGAGCCTGAGGCGGACGGAGGTGGCCGGAGTCGAGGAAGAAAGGCCCCTCGAGGCCCTTCCAGTGGCTAGGCGGGGTCTGGTGAGGTGGTGGAGTCGTTCGGGGGCGAGAGGAAGCTCGGGGGTGCTATATATAGCCGGCCCGAGTCGGTTGCCGTGAACGGATAAGTCCGGCGAGTTGATTACGGCGGCGCTGTGGCTGGACGGTCGGCTTAGGAGCTTGAGCATCGCCTAGGTGGAGTATTGGTGCCGTTCCCGTGTCCAACTCAGCATGGGAGGGTTGGTTACGGTCTGCCCTCGACGGAATGGCCGCACGGCCCGGCGGCGGCAGAGAACGCGCTCTGCGCTTGCCAGGCCACGGCGACGGTGCCGCATGCGTGCGCTGGCAAGGAGGTGGCCACGCGGAGCTACCAGGACGCTTGGGTAGCGCCGAACGGCGTTACGCCGCAGTTTTGCTCCCTGTCGGCCGCTACGGTGGTTCTGCCGCCGCAAAGCACGCTGGCGCAGGCGGGCCAGGGTGCCACCGATGCCAGGAACGCGCCAAGCGTTCGTGTGAAGCTCCGGTCAAGTGGGATAGGCTGCGAGCAATGTGCCAAGGGCACTGTGGACATGTGACTGAAGTTACTGACGGAGAACGACACTGAACTCTGAATTTACTGAATATGAACAGTTCTAGTGCATGCAAGGTGTTCGATAGAATGATTCTGGCATGAGGGGATTTTCCTTGAGCTGGATCAAGATGGTTCTGGGTTGTGGGTACAAAGGACTATCTAGAGGAGTTGAGTTGAGGTCAAAAATCAAATGCATTAAGGTACTTGCTTTGCAATCTACCTAGGCTCCAAATGAAGGACAGAATTATTTTGGGAAAAGAATTTAATGGGATAAAATCCAAAAATGGATTTTATTAGTTTGGACAGACTGTTTGGGTTGTCCCAAAGTGGAAGGAGGGGTTTTGGGAAAATTTCACCATAGGAGGTATGGTAAAATTTAGAAAGGATCAAAACAAAATAAAAGCCCAAAAACAAAAAAGGTTTTTCTTTCTAGGAGAAACTAAATCCAAGAAAGATTTTTGCTGAAAACAAAAACCACAAAATTTTTGGAGTGTCACAGTTCTTCCGGACGAGCACCTCAGTAGAGATAGCCGAAAATTGACTGTCATGATGTAGCGAGAGCTGGTCAGCTGTTTGAGAGGTCACAAAATCTTTAGCGATTTCTTCCGCATTATGCGATAACTAATGCATCATGCGATGGATCGAATTTTATCTGATCAGGTGTTTTACAGTACCCCAAATTCGGTCTTCCAAACACTAAGGGATGCGCCTACCTTTCTTTTGTCAAACTCCTATGGCTAAGTGAGGGTGATAAAGCCCTATAGTCCGATTGCCTGGTTCGTTGCGCTAAACACCTCCATTAAGGACCAAAATTCTGGAGTAAAGAGTGTTTTGATTTATCCCGAACACCCCCGTACTTCCTACATGGGGGCAGAAGCCGACGACTGGCCAACTCTCAGAATTAATTTAAAAACGACTGCACGGGAGGTAAAAATTCAAATAACAAGCATTATTTTACATAACGACCTTGTTTCATATTACAGCATAGGATAACACGCACATATTGATGGGAATATAATATCCTTCGGTCATCAGCTTCACAACATCCATCTTCGCCCAGTGCACCTTGACACGGGCAGAGGCCATTCGAGCACCTTCGATGTAGACCGACCGCTTGATGGCGTCAAGCCAAAGGCAGGCACTAACCAGCCGCTTCACGAGTCCAAAGAAGCTGCTGGGAATCGCTAAGGCAGGCCACAGCTGGATAATCAAATCCTTCAGGGCTAGTTCGGCCGCCCTATGCAGCTCGACCAGCTACTTCAGCTGGTTGGTCAAGGGTACTGGATATTCTGGCGCAAGATATTGCGACCAGAACAGCTTCTCTGTAGAGCTCCCCTCTTCGGCTTGGTAGAATTGTGTGGCATTAGACACACTGCGTGGAAGATCCGCAAACACCCCTGGAGAACTCCGAATCCGGGTCAGTAAATGAAATCTTTCCTTCACATATTTGCTCTGCACAATAAAGGCCTTACCTACCGTGATCTTTCTGGCCTCCTGGATTTCCTGGAAGGCGCCTTCGGCTTTAGCCCGGGCATCGTGCGCGGATTGATGAGCCTTGGTTAGTTCGGACTCTTTAACCACTATATTCTGCTCCAAGGTCTCACACTTCTTTATGGCTTCTTGGAGCTCTTGTTGAAGTTCAATGAGCCAGGCCTCATGGTTTTCACGAGTCGCCTGCTCCTTGGCCGCCTTCTTCTCGGCCTTGGTTACCGCCTTCTTAAGATCCTCAACTTCGGCCGCCACTCCTATTACATATCACGACATTTTTTCAGTCAAAATAACTATTCACCTGTATTTAAATACAAACAAAGTTATCCCATACCTTGGTAATCCTCCAATTGCTTTTTCACTTGGCCGAGTTCCTTTTCGGCCTGCTCCAGACTCTGCTTCAGTCCGGAGACCTCCGCAGTATGAGCGGTTGCAGTCAATAATGACGCCTGATTATTCACATAGGTATTTTCCAATTAGTCTCCTGCAAAATATATTTGATCCTCTCTCCGGTTTTCTTTTCGAACACCGAACAGTGTATCAGGGGATACTATCTATATTGTGACATTCTTTTAACTACATTACTTACCTCAAAGCCTGTTAGAAGGCTGGTGCAGGCGTCGGTCAGCCCGCTTTTGGTGGACTGGATCTTCTCAATCACCGCACCCATAAGGATACGGTGCTCTTCAACAATGGAAGCGCTTCACAGCGCCGCCAATAGAGTAGCCGGCACCTCAGGGTGGACCAAGGTCACCGGCGGAATAAGCGCACCACCTTCTGTTGAAGGAGGTTGCTGGCCTGATTCCGGAGCTGTATTGGTCCCTGGAATTGTCTCTGGCTAGGGGCTGAATTCATGACGGCCCCCGCCATCAGCATCCATGGGGGCCTGCTCCCCCATGTGTTCGACTACCGAGGTTTGACCCTCCGGTGCCGCCTCGACAGTCTCCTGAGCTCTGCCCTGGCCTGGGCCCCTTTGGGACGACACCTCGGTGTTGTCCACGCCTTTGGGAGAGGAGGCCGTCGGGAGGGTCTCGCTGTCCATCGCATCCGGGTCCAGTGAATCTTTTGATGAAGATCGCTCGATGTTGGACCCGGCCGGACTGCAGCATGCGTGACTCAATACATTAATGCTATGCAAAAGTGAGACCGGATATATGAATGTGTTTGGGTTTCTTTGTACTTACGATTTGGCCAGGGTCTTGACCCTGGGATCCCACTCCGAGCTGCTGTCGGTGGCTTTGGAGGATTCATCTGGAAGGGAAGCTTTCCCCTTCTTAGACGTGTCGGCCTCCAAGCATGTGGAGGCCATCCTCTTCTTTCTTCCCCTCACAGGGGGGGCTGGCTTTCCTCTTCTTCCTCCTCCTCTCCCTCATCTTCTTCGGCAAAGGAGTGGGCATCGGTGTCTTCAGACACCACGTCCGAAGCACCTTTGCAACGGAGCCTGCCCCTGGTCTCCTTGGCCTCCTTCTTGGGCTACTTCTTTGGCGCCTTGTAAGGCTCCGGGACCAGCATCTTCATCAGAAGTGGGCCGACTTGTTCTTCAGGCAGCGGGGCCGGACAGTAGATCTGCTCTGCCTTCTTCGTCCAGCCCTGGGAGAATCGTTATGGAAATATTAGGTGTTTTCCCCGAAGTATATAAATAAAGGATACACCTTGGAAACATATAAAGACTTACCGAACTTGCGGGGCGGGACAATTTGTGCCCGCGATCCTCGGCAGTTTTCGACCACGACTTGCCGGGCTTGAATAGCACCCTCCAGATGTCTTTGTGCGTCGTGCCGAAGAACTCCAGCAAAGTTTGGTGCTTGGCCGGATCAAACTCCCATAGATAGCAAGTCCGGCGTTGGCATGGAAGGATCCGGCGAACTAGCATCACTTGGACCACATCGACAAGTTTGATATTCTTGTCCTTCATGCTCTTGATATGTGCTTGGAGCGTCGTCAGCTTGTCTAACAAAGACCAGTCTAGGCCCTTTTCAGGCCAGGACATGAGCCGCAGTGGGGCTCCGGATAGGAATTCGGGGGCCGCGGCCCATTTGGTGCCGCGTGGCTCGGTGACATAGAACCACTGTTTTTGCCAACCTTTGACGGATTTGTTGAATGTACCTGATGGCCATGTGACGTTGGGCATCTTGCTCACCATGGCGCCTCCGCACTCGGCATGTTAGTCTCCTACCACCTTTGGCTTCACGTTGAAGATCTTTAGCCACAGTCCGAAGTGTGGAGGGATGCGGAGGAAGGCCCCACACACGACGATGAATGTCGAGATGTTGAGGAAGGAATTGCGGGATAGGTCATGGAAATCAATCATGTAATATTACATAAGGCCGCAAACAAATGGGTGGAGGGGAAACCCCAGCCCGCGGACGAAGTGAGGGAGGAATACAACCCTCTCATGGGGTTCCGGAGTAGGGACGATCTATCCTGCCACCGAGAGACAGTGCGCGATCTTCTTGGCTAGGTATCCGGCCTCCAGAAGTTTCTTGATATCCTTCTCCTTGACGCAGGAGGCCATCCACTTGCCTTGCGCTCCGGATCCGGACATGGTTGAGTGCTTTTTGGGGCAGAAGAGGTGGGTGTTTGGGCGCTGGACCTCGAGAATCAATGAGCAGAGGAAGAAGAAGGCGTGGGTGAGCGAGGGGAATCCTTATCCCTTTATAAAGGCAGTAAAATCATGTGCCTCCCCACTTGCCCCCAAAACTCGCTTATTCCCCAATCACCGTGTAGATGGCGCGGTTGGGTTACCCATGCCCGTATTGATGAGAATCCCGTGATAAGGGGACACGATCTCTGCTTTGACAAGACATGCCAGTGAAACCGCACATCGAAATACGGAACGACAGGCTAAGAAACGGTTCGAATAATGACTGGGTAGTGGCGTGATGTCACGCTACGAAAAATTGTCAGCAGATTGGACTCGTGGGATATTATGCTCTCTACGGTGGTATGCGGAATTTGTTTTGCAGAGCCGGACACGATTCTTGTGTTCAAAATCTACTTTGAAGTATTTGGAGAAGGAACCCGCCTTGCAATGCCGAAGAAAATCTGCGCGCTGGACTCATCGTTATTGAAGCCTGGTTCAGGGGCTACTGAGGGAATCCTGGATTAATGGGTCCTCGGACAGCCGGACTATATGCGTATGCCGGACTGTTGGGCTATGAAGATACAAGATAGAAGACTTCGTCCCGTGTCCGGATGGGACTCTCCTTTGCGTGGAAGGCAAGCTTGGCGATTCGGATATGAAGATTCCTTTCTCTATAACAGACTCTGAGTAACCCTAGCCCCCTCTGGTGTCTATATAAACCGGAGGGTTTAGTCCGTAGGACAAGAACAATCATAATCATAGGCTAGCTTCTAGGGTTTAGCCTCTATGATCTCGTGGTAGATCAACTCTTGTAATACAAATATCATCAAGATCAATCAAGTAGGAAGTAGGGTATTACCTCCATCGAGAGGGCCCGAACTTGGGTAAACATTGTGTCCCCCGCCTCCTGTTACCATTAGCCTTAGACGCACAATTCGGGACCCCCTACCTGAGATCCACCGGTTTTGACACCGACAGTTGGGTCCACGGCCGCAGCAAGGAAGTGACTCCTTATTACGCGCAAAATAATGATTACTCCACCTGAAAGCAGGGACCCACCGGACGGGCCACCGTATTTCGCAAAAAAAACTTTCTCCCCTGACAGGTGGGACCCACCAGCTACATCTTCGCAAGCAAGGAAGTGCGTCCATACTATGAAAAAAAGATTCTTCCCCCTGACAGCTGGGACCCACCAGCTATATCTTCGCATGCAACGAATAGCTGGGACCCACCCGATTAAAGCATATGTAGCATTGTCTATGTGGTCGCAAACGTGTACGTACATATTGGTCGATCGGTCTCTCTGCAATGATGAACTATCGCCGAGTAAGGAGCGGCACGTGTCATAGTAGAGCCACGAACGTAGCATGTCACGCAGTCTTGTCTATAACGAGTACACATACGTACAGCCACACTGCAAGAAAGTAAATATGGCTACGTATGTACATACGACTGTGGTCTCGAAGGCGTACAACAACGTCATCCTATTCATCGGCAGCCAACCGGCTGGGTCAGAAGGGAGGAAACCACATCGTGTTCATCGGGAGGCAGCCAACTGGATTGGAATACATCGCATTCATCGGGAGCCAACCGGACTGGACGAAATAGCCGAAATGAGCTCTGGCATACCACAGAACAGAGGAAATGGGCCTTCTGTTCGACCGCGTACGGTCGATATGGGGTACTGTTCATCGGGAAGGGTCTAGAGTACCGCAAAATGGAGGAAACGAACTTCTGTTCGAGTGCCTACGGTCGAAACGGGATCCTGTTGATCGGAAGGGGTGTGGCGTACCGCAAAACGGAGGAAACGGACTTGTGTTGGAGCGCCTATGATGAAACGGGGTCCTGTTCATCCATCGTCTACCGCCTCACTCCAGCCCCCATGAGCTACTGTTCATCCACCGTCGAGCTCCACCAGCTACTATTCATCCAAGGGCTACTGTTCATCCAGCCTCCAACGGCTACTATTCATAGAGCCTCCACGGGGTCCTGTTCATTCACCCCCAACCGGCTGGGGTGCGGTGGCCTCCTTGGGGTCTTGTTCATCCAGCCGCAACTGCCTACTACCATGGGGTCCTGTTCATCCACCCCCACCAGGAACTGTTCATCCACAGCCAACCAACCGGCTCGACTCACCACGTCTCGACTCGTTCTACGTACCGCGCGCATGATAGCAATGGCCACTGTTCATCGAGAAGCAACCCAACACCGGTTGGCTATGTCTTGCACGGGGGATCAATCGACTTCAGTAAGCAGCAGCAGTGATCGATCGCTTGGTTGAGTTAGCAGCAGCAGCGAAGGAATCGCTCGGGTTTAGTCAGCAGCGAAGGAATCGCTTTGGGTTTACTTAACAGCCAAGGGATCGATCGCTCGGGTTCAGTAACGTGCGATTGCTAGGGTTCAGTTAGCCAATGCCTTGCACATACACGCGTACACGAGAGAAAGGCAGAAACCTACGTGCATCGCTTGGCCCTGACCACCCACCATAACCGGGAACTCCCCGATATTTTCCTCGCCCTCGCTTCTACCATGGTTTTTCCGTCATGGGCGGCCCAAAGAATGTCATGCAACTGCGTGTCCGACCCGCCCAGGATGAAAAGCCCATTTTCTGTCATGATTTTTTATCATAGAAGTAGGAGTCCACCACACCTATGATGATACCAGGTTTTGTCAGAATTATCGTCATAGAAGTGCATAAGCATGACAGGAAAAAAAATTGTTCAGCCCAAAATGTCACGGATGTGTCTTTTTTTGTAGTGATGGTTAGGAAACCATAACCATCTTTGATCAACAAGCTAGTCTAGTAGAGGCTTAGTAGGGACACGGTGTAGTTTATGTATTCACACATGCATTTAAGTTTCCGCCACTCAATACAATTCTAGCATGAATCATAAACATTTATCATGAACGGGAAATATGATAATAACCATTTTATCATTGCCTCTGGGGCATATTTCCAACACACATGACCTCCTCTATTTTCCGAATACATACTCTGGGTACCACCAGATCAAGATGTCCAACCAGGAGGCCAACCGTATGGATCATTCTTCTTCATCACAATGCCTTTTGGGCTAAAGTGTGTAGGGCAACGGACCAGCGGATGATACAGACGTGACTGCAGCTACAGATTGGGACCACTACAAAGGCATATATATGTTAATGACATGGTTGTCAAGACCAAGAAAACCGACACCCTCATAGATGATTAATACGTCTCAAACGTCTCTATAATTTTTGCTTCTTCCATGCCATGTTTATATTAGAGAAAAGTATGTTTTGCGTCCCTCAAGTTTAACCAAAAGTATACACTTGGTCCCTTAAGATTTTTTAGGACACATTTCATCCCTCAAGTCTCGAATCTGGATAAATTTTATCCAAACCCGGATCTAAGGAGCAAACCAAACAGACAAGTAAAGGACCAGTATTCATTGCGGATGGACCAAGAGACGTTGACAAGCACCCGGTAGCCAGAGCCAGCCGTATCTAACATCGATGCTCTATCGTCGAGTCGGTGGGGGTCGTTGCTTCTTGGTTTCGGGTTCCGACCACTTTTAGTGCATTGTCGGTGGCCGACTAGGAGGTCATTGGGAAGTTGGTTCTCAGACTTTTCAGGTGAGAATCCTGCTGCTCGGTTCGTTCGGTTTGGTGTTACCTTGATCATCATGCTATCATGTGATGATAGCTAATAGACTACCTGACAAAGGATGTGTGTGAAATAACACAACATGAACGTAGTCATTGACATCTGATATGTCTCCAACGTATCTATAATTTTTGATTGTTCCATGTTGTTATATTATTATTCTTAGATGTTTTACAATCATTTTATAGCAACTTTATATCTTTTTGGGGACTAACCTATTGACATAGTGCCCATTTCTAGTTGCTGTTTTTTGCTTGTTTTTTACATTGCAGAAAATCAATATCAAACGGAGTCCAAATGCAGCAAAACTTTTTGGAGATTTTTTTGGACTAGAAGACATCCAGTGGGCCAGAGAAGCACCTCGGGGATGCCCCAAGGGGGACACAACCCACCAGGGCACGCCCAGGTGGGTTGTGCCCACCTCGGTGGCCTCCCGCACCGCCTCTTTGCTCTATAAATGCCCAAATATTCCAAAAACCCTAGGGGAGTTGACGAAATTTTGTTCCAGACGCCGCCAGTTCCAAAACCACGAGATCCAATCTAGCGCCCTTCTTCGGCACTCCACCGGAGGGGGAAATCATCACTGGTGGCCATCTTCATCATCCCAGCGGCCACCATGATGAGGAGGTACTAGTCCACCCTCGGGGCTAAGGGTTTGTACCAGTAGCTATATGTTTAATCTCTCTCTCTCTCTCTCTCTCTCTCTCTCTCTCTCTCTCTCTCTCTCTTGTTCTTGAGATGTCATGACCTTGATGTATTGCGAGTTTTCTTAATATAGTTGGATCATATGGTGTTTCCCCCTCTCTATCTTGTGATGAATTGAGTTTTCCCTTTGAGATTTTGTTTTATCGGATTGAATACTTTTATGGATTTGAGAACACTTGATGTATGTCCTGCTATGAATACCCAAGGTGACAATGGGGTATCGTATTGATTCACTTGATATACGTTTTGGCACTCAACTCGCTGATTCCCGAGGTGACATTGGGGTAATCTATGCATAGGGGTTGATGCACGTAGTTGTCTTTGTTTCTCCAGTAGAAATCTTGGGGCACTCCTTGAGGTTCTTTGTGTTGGATTGAGTATTATGAATCTGAATTTGCTTTGGTGTTATTTTAGTACGAACTCTTGGATAGATCGATCGGAAAGAATAGCTTTGAGGTGGTTTCGTACTCTACAAACAATTTCTTCTTATGTTCTCCGCTAGATAAGAACTTTGGAGTGACTCTTCATCACACATGAGGGATGGTTATATGATCGAATTATATTAACTATGTTGAGAGATTGCACTAGCGAAAGTACAAACCCTACGCCTTGTTTTCAAGCATTGCAATACCGTTTGTGCTCCGTTTTATCAATTGCTACCTTGCTTTTTTTTATTCAGATTATAAAAAAAAATCTACCATCCATATTACACTTTTATCACCATATCTTCACCGACCTAGTGCACCTATACAATTTTCCATTGTATTGGGTGTGTTGGGGACACAAGAGATTTCTCAGGGTTGTTTGAGAGAGACCATCTTCATCCTACGCCTCCCATGGATTGATAAACCTTAGGTCATCCACTTGAGGGAAAATTGCTACTGTCCTACAAAACTCTGCGCTTGGAGGCCCAACATGAGTCTACAAGAATAAAGTTGCATAGTAGACGTCAGCATCCTAGTTTGTAGATACGTTTAGAAAAAGAACACTATCGGAGTTCTAGATACGGGGATACCCAGACTTGTCTACATGCGGCCTGCGGCATGGCCCCATTGATGGCCTGGTACGGCCCAGCTTTGACATCGACAACTCAAGACCCTCGCGAGGCGGATACACCAAGACCTCCAAAAAGATCAGCCTCCTCAGGCTGGCTCCCGAGGAGCGGAAGTTTCTATGTAAGGCTCACATCATGAGGTTCGAGTGACGTGAGCCATGACGATCGAGGCCTGGCAGGCACCAGCGGGCGCAATGTGCTAGTTACCTCTTTGGTGCAAAGGAGGCAAGCAGCAGGCGCGGAGTCCCGAGGAAGCAGCCAAAGATTTCCATTCCCGTGCAACAAGACCAAGACTGCCAGGATGGCAAGACGGAGATCATCACCGAGCCCACCGCGGCGTCCCGACCATAGGATTTTGCAGGCGAAGACCACTTTAGTCAAGATAAGATGTACTAGCTGTCCCCCTCCAAATTTGGCTGTTGTAGGATCCCTTCCCGCCTTCATTTGGGAGGAGGACCAAGGCCACTATAAATAGGACCTAGCCACCATGGGCAAGGAGGAGGACGGATCAAGCCAACCGCATCCACTCCACCCTCACCAGCTCACTTAAGCTCAAGAACACACCTCCTGAGGTTGTTCTTCACTGTAGTAGTTCATCCTCAGCCCTTTCGAGGCAAATCCACCACAAAGCAGGAGTAGGGTTTTACACCACAAGATGGCCCGAACCTGGGTAAATTGTTGTGTCCCCTTTCCTTCGAGCTCGAAGCGCTAGGCTGTGGGATTAGGCGAGTAGGCAGACTGGGGAGGGTGAGATATCCGCACGCACCCTAGAGTTTGAACCTCTCAAGGGTTTGCAGAACCCGAAATCTGACAAACACCTTCAAATAGTTAGCCTCACTTTTTGCTTGCATTTGATTTTTGTGCCCAGGGTGCAACATGTCATCTGGTAATATAATGATTGGTTATATGTTAGTTTCTATGCAATCTTTTGTATCTTATGTATGAGTGCACACATGCATGGAGGGAACACTCAAGGGTCTACAATGTGTTACAAGGGGTGTAGGATGTGAGACCGGAGTGACAGAAATGACCATTCCCTGAGTTCATGAATTATTATAAAATAAAATAGGGGAGTAAAAGGGACCCTAGATGAAGTTGTGGCAATAGTTGGGTGTATACCAATGGATCTTAGCACTTTCTTACTAGAAAAACAATTATAAGTACATGTGAGGCTCGGCATGGCAGCATGTTAGCTTAGGATTCTCCCCAGAAACTGACACACTTACATTTATCAAGGGAAGCACAAAGTCCATCTTAGGGCATCTCCAACATGGACCCCTAAATAGACACTATATCCGTCTGTGAACGCATCCGGACGCGCCTATGGACACAGATACGGGGGCCGACCATCCAACCATGGGCGCATACATTTCCAACGTGATTTGAACAAACCATACGATTTTCATGAAAATCCGATGATTGTCCTTTAAATTGGATCAAATTCATTATATTTTTAGGCATATTTTAACTAATGAAACCGAACGAGACTTTTTTAACCTAATCAACATGATCGCCAGCTGTGGCGGCATCCTGTCTTCCCCATGTATGGCAAGCTCACCGACCGTGAGTCTGAGAAGTGAAGTTGTGGGAGGGGAAGAATAGGAGTGACCCTCCTAGGACCCAAGCCATGGTAGCATCCCATGTACTACTCTTCCTCGCTCGAGTCCGCTATGTCAATATAATTGGACGTGGATGGGCCAACCTCGTGGTAGTGGCGGTAGGGCACGAACCGCGGTGGAGGTCCGACACGGAGTTGGCGCCATCCGCGGTTGCCTACGCCTCCTCTTCGGCCACTGATACGTCTCCGACGTATCCATAATTTTTATTGTTTCATGCTATTATAATATCAATCTTAGATAGTTTTTATGCAATTATATCATTTTTGGGGACTAACCTATTAACTCAGTGCCTAGTGACAGTTGATGTTTTCTGCTTGTTTCTGGTTTGACGGAAAGTTTGTACCAAATGGAGTCCAAACACAATGAAACTTTTTAATGATTTATTTTCTATACATAAGAGACCCTAGAATCTTCGGGGGAGAACCAAAAGACCTACAAAGAGACGGCAAGGCAACAGGGTGCACCCTTACGGTAGGCGCGCCCTAATGCCTTGTGGGCCCCTTGTGGCTCCATCTGACTTAATTCCAGGGCTATAAATTCCCAAATGTTGCAAAAAATAGAGAACCACCTGAAATAATTTTTCCACTGCCACAAGCTTCTATTCTTATGCGATTCCATCTGGAGGCATTTTCCGTTTATCTGCCGGAGGGGGTCGATCATGGAGGGATTCTACATCAACCTTTCTGCACCTCCGATGACGTGTGAGTAGTTTAACACAGACCTACGGGTCCATAGTGATTAGCTAGATGGCTTCTTCTCTCTCTTTGATCTTTAATAGAATGTTCTCCTCGGAGTTCTATCCAATGTGACCTTCTTATGCGGTGTGTTTATTGGGATCCAATGAATTGTGGGTTTATGATTGGATTATTAATTGAAAGTAACTGAGTCTTTTCTTAACTTTATTATGTATGATTATTATAGCTATGTAATGCTTTCCGGTCTATGGGTTTTCTTTGGCCTCAGAAGCACGATGGTTATTGTCGGTGTCAAAACCGACGGATCTCAGGTAGGGGGTCCCGAGTTGTGGATCTTGGATCAATGGGGAACAAGGGATGAAGGAGATGATGTTTACCCAGGTTCAGGCCCACTTAAAGAGGTAAGACCCTATGTCCTGCTTGATTATATTGAAGTGCATAGGATGGTTACAGAGTCGATCTACCACAAGATCAGATGAGCTAAACCATAGGTGAGTAGGATGAAGGTTGGGGCTTTAGACTCTACGGACTAAAACCCTCTGGTTTATATAGGCATCAGGGGTACTAGGGCTACGCATAGTCAGTTACAAGGAGGGAATAAACATGTCGATCTTCTAATCTTGACTTGGAACACACACCAAGGCTTCAAGGATTTCCTGTACGGATACAGAGTCGCCCTATAGCTTGGCCTTGTAGTAGTCATACAACAGCCCATCTGTCCAGCCCATAAGAGATAGGCCAGCAGCCCGAGGACCCCCTAGTCTAGGACTCCCGTAGTAGCCCTCGAACTAGCCTCCAACATCGGTGTCTCATAATTCCTAGAGTTCTCTGCTTAGCTAAAGTCTCCAGCTTGCGGGGCGAGTTTTTCCCCGCTATGTGTTCGGAGCAACCCTCCTCGGCCAAGCCTCTAAAAGTTCCTCGGCTTAGTTCGGCTATATGCTCGACTGGGTTATGATTGTCTATCTTTGTGTGAAGGTCGGGGGCACGCGATGGTTAACTCCTACCAACCTCTCCCCTAGGAGCATGCGTAGTAGTACTTTGCTTCGAGGGCTAATAGATTTTTTTGCAATAAGTATGTGAGTTCTTTATGACTAATGATGAGTCCATGGATTATACGCACTCTCACCCTTCCACCTTTTCTAGCCACTCTAGTACGCACAACTTTCACCGGTGCATTAAACCCACCTTATACCCTTCCTCAAAACAGCTACCATACCTACCTATTATGGCATATTCATAATCATTCCGATATATTGCCATGTAACTTCCACCGTTCCGTTTATTATGACACATACCATCATTGTCATATTGCTTTGCATGATCATGTAGTTGGCATAGTATTTGTGGCTTGGCCACCGTCCATATTTTTTATACATGTCACTCTTGATCATTGCACATACCGGTACACCGCCGGAGGCATTCATATAGAGTCATATCTTTGTTCTAGTATCGAGTTGTAATTCTTGACTTGTAAGTAAATAAAAGTGTGATGATCATCATTATTAGAACATTGTCCCATGTGAGGTTATAAATAAAAGAGGCTAAAGAGCCCAAATAGAAGAGGCCAAAGAGCCCAAATAAAATAAGCCAAAGAGCCCAAATAAAAGAGGTCAAAAATCCCACAAAAAAGAGAAAAGTGAGAAGGGACAATGTTACTATCCTTTTCCACAGTTGTGCTTCAAAGTAGAACCATGCTCTTCATGATAGAGAATCTCCTATCTAGTCACTTTCATATACTAGTGGGAATTTTTCATTATATAACTTGTCTTGTACATTCCAACAATGGGCTTCCTAAAATGCCCTAGGTCTTCATGAGCAAGCAAGTTGATGCACACCCACTTAGTTCCTTTTTGAGCTTCCATAAACTTATAGCTCTGGTGCATCCGTTACATGGCAATCCCTACTCAGTCACATTGATATCAATTGATGCACATCTCCATAGTCCATTGATTTTCCTAGTTGATGTGAGACTTTCTCCCTTATTTTGCCTACTACCACTTTCTATTCCACCCATAGTGCTATATCCATGGCTCACGCTCATGTATTGCATGAAGAGTTGAAAAAGCTGAAGCGCATTAAAAAGTATGAAACAATTGCTTGGCTGACACCAGGGTGGGCATGATATATAGTTTGTGATGAGAAGAGGGGGCATAACAAGACTATATGATTTTGTAGGGATAGCTTTCTTTAGCCATGTTATTTTTGAAGCTTAATGAATTTGCTTTCTAGTATGATTGAAGTATTATAATTTTTACGTCAATGAACTTTTGTTTTGAATCATACGGATCTGAATATTCATGCCAAATAAAAGAGATTACATTGCTAAATATGTTGGGTAGCATTCCACATCAAAAATTATATTTTTATCATGTACCTACTCGAGGACGAGCAGGAATTAAGCTTGGGGATGCTTGATATGTCTCCAACGTATCTATAATTTTTGAATGTTCCATTCTATTATATTATCTGTTTTGGATGTTTTATATGCATTAATATGCTATTTAATATTATTTTTGGGACTAACTTATTAACCTAGAGCCCAGTGCCAGTTTTTGTTTTTTCCTTGTTTTTGAGTTTTACAAAAAAGGAATATAAAATGGAGTCTAAACAGAATAAAACTTCCACGATGATTTTTCTTGGACCAGAAGACACACGTAGGACTTGGAGATGAAGTCAGAGGAGTCCCGAGGTGGTCACAAGTGTTGGGGAACGCGGTCATTTCAAAAAAATTCCTACGATCACGCAAGATCTATCTAGGTGGTGCATAGCAACGTGAGGGGAGAGTGTGTCCACGTACCCTCGTAGACCGAAAGTGGAAGCGTTTCAATAACACGATTGATGTAGTCGAACTTCTTCGCGATCCAACCGAGCAAGTACCGAACGTACAACACCTCCGTGTTCAGCACAGGTTCAACTCGATGATGTCCCCCGTGCTCTTGATCCAGTTGAGGACGAGGGTGAGTTCTGTCAGCATGACGGCGTGGCAACGGTCATGATGATGTTACCGGCGCAGGGCTTCGCCTAAGCACTACGAAGGTATGATCGAGTTGTGTAACTGTGGAGGGGGGCACTACACACGGTTGGAAGGGAAACTTGTGTGTTCTAGGGTGCCCCCTGCCTCCGTATATAAAGGAGCAAGAACTGGTACGCGTCGGTGCTATACAAATGTTTTAAACCCCTTTCCGCGACGACATTTGGAACCGTCGCCACGTGAGTGTGGGCGATAGGGGGGGCCCTTCCCACACGACCCAGAAACCGTCAGGGATATGCCCTCCTGGCACACACGCTCGGCAAAATGAGGTCATGTGCGACCAGCGAGCGAGCAAATACGGTTATATATACAGTAGTGCTCAAAAAAACATTATACAGGCGAAATCATTTCCGGTCGTAAGTACATCCCACACAGTCAGCCCCCGCTAAACTTTTCGGTTTGTATGTACATTCCACACAGTCCATCCAAGGAATACGTTTCCGTTAGTATGTACAACCCACACAGTTAATCCAAGAAGTACCAAACATTTGCGATGCACACATCACAAATAGTCAATAATTTCGAAGCGTGTGTGGTAAGGTGACTATCACAAACATTTAATAAGAAAGAACTGTGTGCGATGTTGCTGTTAATCGCACACATTTTTTCTTGGTTGAGCATGTGCGCAGTGGAGATTGATCGCACACGTTTTTCCTGGCTGATCATGTGTGCGGTGGAGATTGATCGCACATGTAGTGGATCCTAGAAACGTGTCTGATCTCCACGTCTATGGCAGACGTTTCGCTTTTGCAAACCGTGTGCAGTGTAATCCCTAATTAATCCCTACTTAATCCCTAATTAAAAATCACCTTTTTGAATTTGAAAGTACGCAATCACTTATTTCATATCCAACCAGGTTTATTACAAATATAGGTTCAACCACGAATGCATAATTTGATGCACAGGTACATATACTGAAGAACTACAGAAGCACCAAGTAAAGAATGATGAACCACAGTTGTACTAAAGACTGTAAAGAGAGAGGCGAAAGACATTCTAGTTGCTGGAGAAGCTAAAGCGGAATGCCCATATTATGCCCTCCTCCATGCGTAATGCGCGCACGACTCTAGGCCAACCCCTTGTGATGGCTTCCCGTCCATCCTTCACTGTCTTCATTACGACTTCTCGATGCTCATTGTAGTCTGGATGAAATACTTTAACCTTCATTGCGTGTCCACCAATCATGTACTTTGCGAGGTAATCTTGAGTGAACTGCTTCGGGAACCACTACGAACAAAAAAGATTCAGACATTGTTGTCTAACAACTCATTATGGGCAGTAAAAAGAGAAGGCTGCAGAGTTTGTAGTTACCATCCTACAACTCACTGTTGTGTTGGATAGAGCATAAACAAATAATTTGCTTGCCACCATTCGTATCTTTTTGCTAATAATCCTTATCAGTTTCCTCACTTGATGTTTGTTCATGAATATCTCATTGCCCCATACGCAAAAAGGGTCGATGCATGGATCCTTGCTGAGGGCATATGTACCTACAAGCAACAAGTCAATATTAGAAGCTAACAAGTGTCCAGGCCTAGATCTATATGCACTACATTATGGAACGACGGGGGAGTACAAGCCGAGGGATGAAGCTAACCTTGGCGGAAAATGGCGGCCACTCCCGTTGTTGTCCTGCATAAGTAGTGGAAAGGCATGATAAGTACGGCAACCTTAACATCAAACAAATATAGCAAAGGTAAACAATATCATCTCCAAATGATAGCTTGAATGTGTTGGTTTCAGCATGCTATTAAACCATATATAAAATGGACGGCAATGCTACAGACAGCAGGCTTAACAGTCATCAAATATTGCAATTCCAACTGCTATTGTTGAAAATGAATAGAACATAGGTAATGCTTAAACATCACCGGATAAATGTGTAAAACTGAAATAAAGGGCATGTGTTAACTACACCAGTCATAACTGGAACCAAATATAGCCGTTCAAACTGGTATTGATTCAGTCGAGCGGCACAGTTCCGACTTGCACATAATGAACAACACATTGTGAATGACTGAAATAAACAAGGCATAAATGATCAGTATAACAACCAAATATAGCCATTGAAAACTGGACAGAGTCTCACCAGAACCAACCTAACAAGGAAATATAGATAAACAGGGCATATGCTTGAAAACTGGACAAATGCTCACTGCAACCAACCTAATAAGAAAATACAGATACACAAGGCATCTGCTTGAAAACTGGACAAATGCTAAAAAAAAGCAACCTAACAACCAAACTACAGATAAACAAGGCATATGCTTGATAACTGGACAAATGCTCACTACAACCAAACTAAGACAAAATACATATAAACAGGGCATCGACTCGATAACTGGAAAAATACTCACTGCAACCAACCTAACAACCTAACACAGATAAACAAGGCATCTACTCACTATAAACAACCAAATATAACTATTCGTGAAACTGAAGTGGACAATTCTTACTTAAACATCACATAGCCCTCTTGAATAATACATTTTTGCATAACTGAAATAATTAAACAGGGCACAGTTATAGCACCGCACAACAAATGCTAATACAACAAAGGGTACGGGTTGGCAAGCTAGAAAAGGTAAGATTTGCTGATAGGATGTTGACTCACATTTCATGGACCGGATCCTTCTTGGAAGAGCACGGACCCATGGTGGAAGAACCTTTGTGGGTGCCCTCCTCGTGGTCGTGGTCGATGAGATCTGACTTGGCAATTGAGGATTCCAAGCCGCCGCCGTAGAACGTATCCTTCAGAAATGACAAAATGGGCTCGATGGCGTATAAGTCTCGCAAATCTTTGACCGCTTGGCGGAGGAGATCAGCGGTAGGGCCATCGAAGAGATCGACGGCAGTTGAACCAGAGGGGTTGGGGATGGACCACGTAACCTGTGACATGGCTCGCGTGAAGCCGTCGCTGTTGACGAGCTTGATGTCATAGCCGGCTTTACTGAGATACAATAATAGCAAGCCCGCTAACATGAAGCCTTCGACATGGCAACGTAGTCAATGTCTTCGTCGTCTTCCACAGTGACGTGTTGCTCCGGGATTGACAGGTCGGAGCAAATGGCGGCCACCTCCCCGACGTCCGCCCGAGAGGCCATGATAAATCACTTCTTGGCCGAACGCTCGTCAGGCTCCCCGGGATACGTGGTCGAGCTGAGGCTGCGACATTCTGGAGCAGGGGATGTGGATCTGGCAGGGAGGGATACCACAAGCCTCATCTAAAAACTCAGGGGAGTGGGGCGATGATATGGGAATCGCTGGGTAACCTGAACTTTATCATCTAAGCTAGGAGGAACGGGCAGACCAGCATGGATTGGCGGCGGCACCGGTGGTGGCCGCGAGATAAGGTTCCAGGGGGGAGGGGCGGGTGGGGGACTGTGGTGGCGGAGTTGTGGTGTTTGAGGATACGCCACGGCTACTGAAATTTTTACTAATGGTGGGCGAAGATGGTGGTGGACGAGGGAGGGCCACGGTTCAAATGCCTCGGCTACTGCAATTTTACTATAAGGTCGGTGCTGGAGGAGTGTGGGCGACGGTTGAAGTATGGTGGCTACTAAATTTTGGGTAAAGGAATTGATGCAGGGCGGGAGTGGCCAAGATCGCGCACGGTCCAATAAGAATATGCGTGTATGATTATAACGAAAAGTGGCGGAACCGTCGATCTTTCCAAGCTCAAGGAGGGTAGTTTGTTTTTATATTTCTAGCTAGCTAGTCTATCGCACACGGTTCGTCCTAATTTCTTAATAAACTCACCCACCTTTAGCTTGCGTAGTCATGGTGATTTTACAGCGCACTTGCATCACACACGGTTAAGCCAGTACCTGCACCATTTTTCTCGCGCTTGCACAGTCGTGGTGATTTTACAGCGCACTTGCATCGCACACGGTTAAACTAGTACCTCCACCATTTGCTCGCGCTTGCGCAGTCGGGCTGATTTCATAGCGCACTTGCATCGCACATGGTTAAGCTAGTACCTGCACCATTTTTCTCGCGCTTGCACAGTCGTGGTGATTTCACAGTGCACTTGCATCGCACACGGTTAAACCAGTACCTCCACCATTTGCTCGCACTTGCACAGTTGTGCTGATTTTACTGCGCACTTGCATTGCACACAGTTAAGCTAGTACCTACACCATTTTGCTCACGCTGGTCACCCTATGGGACCTACTCCCTCCAATCACACACATTTGTTCTTCTAGAAATTGTGTGCGATGGTTGGTGTTTCGCCGCCTAGCCTTCAATGAGCACTGACACTGGTAGCGGGAAACTGATGGGAGAAGAGGCGGGAAACCGATGAGAGGAGTGGTGGGAAACGGTAGCCTGTTTAGAAAACGTACAAGAGAAGGAAGCGTGAGCTAGACGACGCATGCACATAGTGCTTACCCATGTACTGCATGTGCTGCCGAAAGGGCTGAGGGTTGTCGTTCGATCTGGGAGCATCCAACGATGCAGACGTATGATCCGTGGGGTTTGAGTTCTGGCCAATCAGAGTGCATGACTCAGGTCGCGGGAGGCATCGACCACGGTTTGGTAGGCACACGGCTTTCGTTTGGCCTTTTTATACACTAATTGAGTTTCCTAGGCATTTAATGTCCATAATTCAAAACTGAACTTCAAATACATGATCTAGTTCACCAAAATGGCTAGAAAAATTATACATGAAAGTTGGCATGGTGTCACATCATGAAAGTTGGCATGGTGTCACGTCATGGCGCATATATGTCATGGTAAAAACATTGTCCAATTTGGGCCAAGCTTTCTTACAAACCTCAAATGAACTCTGAAAAGGTTGAAAGTTGGCATGGTATCATCATTTCACCCACATAGCATGTTCTAAAAAGTTGAGTGGGTTACGGCAAAAACTAGATGCACTTCGTGTGCAGAATGGACAAACTCTTTCGAAGTATCAGGGTTTCGAATGAAAACTCATCTGTTACAAAGGGATTTCACTTTTTTGAACTTATTTGAACTCCAGACTTTTTGTGTGTTCAAAATGCACCATTCAAAGCCACATCATCAATTTTCAACCCTTCCTGACTTCATTTGGTATTTTTCATGCATTTACTGATTTTTTTTTGAGCTAATTGACCTTGAAATTGAAAAGCACTTCAAATGAACTCTGAAATGGTTGAAAGTTGGCATGCTATATATCATCATTTCACCCACATAGCGTGTTCTAAAAAGTTGAGAGGGTTAAGGCAAAAATTGGATGCACTTCATGTGCAAAATGGACAATCTCTTTCGAAGGCATGGTGTCACATCATGGCACATATATGTCGTGGTAAAAACATTGTCTAGTTTGGGCCAAGCTTTATTATGAACCTCTTACAAATCGGAGCTTCTCTCAACAAGAAGCCTTGTGGTTCCGATAGGGAAACATGTTCCCCTTGTTGTCTAAACATAATCACGGGCTCTTTTCGCCTTGTATTTTCTTTTACGGGCAACATGGAACTACATTGTATCCATGCCGAAATTTAAACTTATTCCGGGTTCGTTTGGCCTTTTTATACACTAATTGAGTTTCCTAGACATTTAATGTCCATAATTCAAATCTGAACTACAAATAAATGCTCAAGTTCACCAAAATGGCTAGAAAAAATGAACATGCATGTGTCCTTGGGTGCATGTTTAATTAGGTCCCATGCCAGGAATGGGAACGAATTACAACCGTACCGGCGTCCTGGCACGTCCTCAAACATTTGGAATCTCGGGTTTTAAATCCCCATCAAATCCAAAACTCACCAGAAAGTCATCAAAGGTGGCATGGTGTCACGTCATGGCACATATATGTCGTGGTAAAAACATTGCCAATTTGGCCCAAGCTTTATTACAAACCTCTTACAAACTGGAGCTTCTCTCAACAAGAAGCCTTGTGGTTCCGATAGGGAAACGTGTTCCCCTTGTTGTCGAAACGTAATCATGGCCTCTTTTAACCTTGTATTTTCTTCTATGGGCAACATGGAACTACATGATATCCATGCTGAAATTTAAACTTATTCAGGGTTCATTTGGCCTTTTTATACACTAATTGAGTTTCCTATGCATTTAATGTCCATAATTCAAATCTGAACTACAAATACATGATCAAGTTCACCAAAATGGCTAGAAAAATTGTACATGCATGTGTCCCTGGGTGCATATTTAATTAGGTCCCATGCTAGGAATGGGAACGAATTACAACCGTACCGACGTCCTGGCTCGTCCTCAAACATTTGGAATCTCAGGTTTTAAATCCCCATAAAATCCAAAACTCACCAGAAAGTCATCAAAGGTGGCATGGTGTCACGTCATGGCACATATATGTCGTGGTAAAAACATTTCCAATTTGGGCCAAGCTTTATTACAAACCGGAGCTTCTCTTAAGGAAGCCTCATGGTTCCGATAGGGAAACGTGTTCCCCTTGTGGAAAAACATAGTCGCTCCTTCTTTTCGCCTTATATTGTCTTCTACGGGCAACATGGAACGACATGATCTCCATGCTGAAATTTAAACTTATTCAGGGTTCGTTTTGGCCTTTTTATACACTAATTGAGTTTCCTAGGCATTTAATGTCCATAATTCAAATCTGAAGTACAAAATGCATGCTCCAGTTCATCAAAATGGCTAGAAAAATTGTACATGCATGTGTCCTTGGGTGCATGTTTAGGTCCCATGCAAGGAATGGGAATGAATTACAACCTGACCGGCATCTTGGCTCGTCCTCAAACATTTGGAATCTCGGTTTTAAATCCCCATAAATCCAAAACTCACCAGGAAGTCATTAAAGGTGGCATGGTGGCACGTCATCACACATATATGTCGTGGTAAAAACATTGCCAATTTGGGCAAAGCTTTATTACAAACCTCTTACAAACCGGAGCTCGTCGTGAGAACCCTCGTGGTTTCAATAGGGAAACGTGTCCCCTTGTGGGCCAAACGATAATCGCTCCCTCTTCTAGCCTCGTATTTTTTTTCTACATGCAACACGTACGGAACAATGGGAGATTTGTGCTGAAATTTGAAATTATTCAGGGTTCATTTGACCCTTTTTATTCATTAATTGAGTTCTCTAGGCATTTAATGTCCATAATTCAAATCTGAACTACAAATACATGCTCCAGTTCACCAAAATGGCTAGAAAAAACCGTACATGTGTCCTTGGGGTGCATGTTTAGGGTTCGTTTGGCCATTGTATATATTACTAATTAAGTTTTCTACTCATTAAATGTAGTCCATAATTCAAATTTGAACTACAAGAACAAAATGGGTGGGAAATCATACATGTGTCATTGGGTGCATGTTTAGGTCTCATTTAAGGAATGGGAATGAATTGCAAACTTGTCGTCGTCCTGAAACATTGACAATCTCGGTTTTTAAATCCTAGTAAATCAAAAACTCACCCAAAAAACATGAAACTTGGCATGGTTTCATGACATGGCAAATATATGTCATGGTAAAAAAATCGTCCAGTTTGAGAAGAGGCGCACACATTAGTAGCCAGGAAGTCCACTTTGAAACAATAAGCTGACACGTTAATATCACAAATGGTTGTATCATATGAACTGTGTCAATATTTAACCATACTCAGTGGCGTGCGTGCAGCTGTTTGATTAGATGAGCCAAGCGCGAGAAGTCCGCCGTGCAGGCTCGGCGGGACGCGTGCATCCTGTCCACCTCACAGGCTCGACGGGACACGTGCGAGCAGCAAGGCCTCTCATGCTCACCGGGAAGTGAGCTCTTTGACCTCCATGCACCAGTCGCAGCCCGCCTCGCTCAAAAATTCGCCATTAATGGGTTAATTAAAGCGCCTGGACGAAGGTTTTTTCAGGGGGTGGACGGAGGGTGTTTGGTTGTGATCCAATGGCAGCATTTGCTTTGTTCGTGTTTTCAACTCGTATTCCGGCCTAATTTAAATTGCCACATAGGGCAACGGATAATATGACGACAAATAAAATGGCAACGGATAGTACGAGGACAAATTTACAATGGCGCAGATAATAATTGTCTTACATATTTCGGATAATTTTAAATGCCACATGCGGCAAAGTTCGAAAGACACGGGGACAAGAGAAGAAGGAAATCGTAGACAATGATCTAGATCGCTACTGTATCTACTCTTCGATGGATCGCCGGGCGATGACATCCTCCAGCTCCTTCCTCATTTCCTCACGGCTTTTCTTGAAATCAGCCACGGATTCCTCCACCTCCTGCTCGCGCTCGATCCGGATCTTCCTCAAGTCACCCATTAGTTCCTCGACGACCGCTGTCAGCGTCATCCTCGAGGCACTGCTCTGCTCATGCAACATCTTCCAGCCGACAGCCTCCTCCTCCTTCTCGGTGAGAGCCTTGATGAGTTTTGCATTGTCACCCATGAGTTGCTCGACGAGGCCGGTCGCCTTGTCAACTGAGGCATTGCTGATCTCGAGCAGCTTCATCAAGCCGTCGACCAGCTCCTGCTGCTTAATGAGGCCAGCGAGAATGTCGCTGTCACCAGCCAAGGACTTCAGCAATGCCATCTTGTCGCGATCGCCAACGCGGCGAGTGCGCTTGTGAGAGCCCTCGCGTGCCCGTGAGAGCTCGTTCGAGGGCTCCACGGCACGCCGGGACATCTCTGTTGTGGTTGCCGCTTCGCGGCGGGACCTCTCTAGTGCTTCAGCGGCCTTGGTCTTTGCTGCCTGGTTATATGCCCACCCAAAACTCCTCCTAGCAGTCATGGCGGAACGACTTGATAGGAAAGAACAGTTTTGTAGGTGATGAGGAGAGGAACTGTGAAGTAATTTTCGCGTGGGTAGCTTTTATAGCCCGGTGCTAAGTGTGAACACATATTAGTTTGATTTCTGTAAATAGATTTGCAATTACTTATTGCGTTGTAATCTACAATGTGAGGAGAAACAAAGTCAAAATTTATTGATGGTTCTAGGCCCACAAAGCCCCATTTTTGCTGTTCTATCTCATTGCAAACAGTTCTTTGGATCAATCATATGCCACGCATCGGAAGCCCGAAATGTGGGCCCTTGTTCTCGGTTGTACGTGTACGTGTCTGCCCACTATCACACACGAAATTACTATAGTAACCGTCTGTGTTATAATTTCTCATCCCAAACAGTTCATCCGAGTGGGTTGTTTGTTGTGTATCACACACATCTGGTTTACACAAATCGTTTGTGTTCTTTTGGTTGATCGCAAATGCCGCATATCACAAACAACTTGTTAAGATGAACCGTTTCCATTCTACTGCCTAATCAAAAACAGTTTGTCCGAGTGAACCATATGCCATATATCACACACACCTTGATTTGGCTGACCATTTATGTTGCATTCCCTAATAGCACATAGTTCATCGGAGGGAACTGTATGTCGTATATCGCACACACATTAATATGGCTACCCATTTCTGTTGTTCTTCCACATTGCAAACAGTTCTGCTGAATCAACTGTATGCCCTGCATTGCACATGCAACTAAAATCTGAACCGTGTTTGATGCATCGGTCATCGCAAACGTTTTGGACATTTTTGACGGTTCTCTGACACCACCATTTGCGATTATTGCATTGCACACAGTTTCTCGAAGGGTCTCTGATCGTAGTGTCGCGTTAGCAGCATCCTGCAGTAGTGAAGGGTTGGCCGGCCCTCCTAGGAGCACCCCAACCAGGGGAGTCCTACTAGGACTACTCGTCCTAGTAGGATTCCACCAAGAGGGAGAGAGGGGGAAGGAAGGAGAGGGAGAGGGAGAAGGAAAGGGGGCGCCGCCCACCCCCCTCCTAGTCCAATTCGGACCCAAGAGGGAGGGGGCACGCGGCCTACCCTGGCTTCCCCTCTCTCTCTCCACTAAGGCCCGTGTGGCCCATTAGTTCCCCCGCAGGGTTCCGATAACCCTCCGGCACTCCGATTTTATCTGAAACTTCTCCGAAACACTTCCGGTGTCCGAATATAGCCGTCCAATATATCAATCTTTATGTCTCGACCATTTCGAGACTCCTAGTCACATATGTGATCTCATCCGGGACTCCGAACAAACTTCGGTCATCAAAAACACATAACTCATAATACATATCGTCATCGAATGTTAAGCGTGCAGACCCTATGGGTTCGAGAACTATGTAGACATGACTGAGACACATCTCCGGTCAATAACCAATAGCAGAACCTGGATGCTCATATTGGCTCCTACATATTCTACGAAGATCTTTATCGGTCAAACCGCATAATAACGTACGTTGTTCCCTTTGTCATCGGTATGTTACTTGCCCGAGATTCGATCGTCGGTATCATCATACCTAGTTCAATCTCGTTACCGGCAAGTCTCTTTACTCATTCCTTAATACTTCATCCTGCAAATAACTCATTAGTTACAATGCTTGCAAGGCTTACAGTGATGAGCATTACCGAGAGGGCCTAGATATACCTCTCCAAAACACGAAGTGACAAATCATAATCTTGATCTATGCCAACTCAACAAACACCTTCGGAGACACCTGTAGAGCATCTTTATAATCACCGTTTTACATTGTGACATTTGGTAGCACACAAAGTGTTCCTCTGGTATTCGGGAGTCGCATAATCTCATAGTCTGAGGAACATGTATAAGTCATGAAGAAATCAGTAGCAACAAAACTGTCACGATCATACTGCTAAGCTAATGGATGGGTCATGTCCATCACATCATTCTCCTAATGATGTGATCCCGTTTATCAAATGATAACACATGTCTATGGTTAGGAACATAACCATCTTTGATTAACGAGCTAGTCAAGTAGAGGCATACTAGGGACAATATGTTTTGTCTATGTATTCACACATGTACTAAGTTTCCGGTTAATACAATTCTAGCATGAATAATAAACATTTATCATGAAATAAGGAAATAAATAATAACTTTATATTGCCTCTAGGGCATATTTCCTTCAACAAGCCTCTAGGGCGCACCCTAGGGGGGGCCCTGGCTTGTGGGTCCCTTGGAGGTCCTCTAACCCTAATTCTTGGCCTATAAATTCCCAAATATTCCCAAATGACCAGAAGCGTCCACCAAAACACTTTTCCGCTGCCGCGGGTCTCTAACCTTGTGAGATCCCATCTGGAGGCCTTTTCCGGTACTCTGTCGAAGGGGGATTCGATCATGGAGGGCTTCTACATCAACTGTATTGCCCTTCCGATGAAGCGTGACTACCATAGACCTATGGGTCCATAGCTAGTAGCTAAATGGGTTCTTGTCTCTCTTTGATTCTCAATACAGTGTTCTCCTCGATGTTCTTGGAGATCTATCCGATGTAATCTTCTTTTGCGGTGTGTTTGTCGAGATCCGATGAATTGTGGATTTATGATCAGCTTATCTATGAATATTATTTGAATCTTCTCTGAATTCTTATATGCATGATTTGATATCTTTGTATTTCTCTTTGAATTATTGGTTTGGTTTGGCCAACTAGATTGGTAATTCTTGCAATGGGAGAGGTGCTTAGTTTTGGGTTCAATCTTGTGTGATTTCACCCACTGACGAAGTAGGGGTAGCGAGACATGTATTGTATTGTTGCCATCAAGGATAAAAAGATGGGGTTTTCATCATATTTCTTGAGTTTATCCCTCTATATCATGTCATCTTACTTAAAGCATTACTCTGTTCTCTTGAACTTAATACTCTAGATGCAGGAAGGAGTCGGTCGATGTGTGGAGTGATACGTCCATTTTGCATCATGCTTTTATATCAATATTTATTGCATTATGGGATGTCATTACACATTATATCTTAATACTTATGGCTATTCTCTCTTATTTTACAAGGTTTACCATGAAGAGGGGGAATGCCGACAGCTGGAATTCTGGCTGGAAAAGGAGCAAATGTTGGAAACCTATTCTGCACAACTCCAAAAGTCCTGAAACTCCATGAAACAACTTTTTGGATTTATTAAGAATTTATGAGCAAAAGAAATAGGCCAGGGAGGCCACACCCTGTCTAGGAGACAGGGGGGCGCGCCCACCCCTGTAGGGCGCGGCCCCCTATCTCCTGGGCCCCCTGGTGGGCCTTCGACATCCATCTTCGGCTATATCATCATGTTTACCCTGGAAAAAATCATGGGCAAGCTTACGAGACG
Source organism: Triticum dicoccoides (assembly GCF_002162155.2). Lineage (NCBI taxonomy): Eukaryota > Viridiplantae > Streptophyta > Magnoliopsida > Poales > Poaceae > Triticum > Triticum dicoccoides. The sequence goes on from NC_041389.1 coordinate 583,271,653, forward strand.
AAACTCCGCCGCCACGAGGTGGAACCTTGGCGGAATCTATCTAGGGCTCTGGAGGAGCTGTTCTGCCGAGGACACTTCCCTCCGGGAGGGGGAAATCATCACCAACGTCATCACCAACGATCCTCTCATCGGGAGGGGGTCAATCTCCATCAACATCTTCACCAGCACCATCTCCTCTCAAAACCCTAGTTCATCTCTTGTATCCAATCTTGTATCAAACCACAAATTGGTACCTGTGGGTTGCTAGTAGTGTTGATTACTCCTTGTAGTTGATGCTAATTGGTTTACTTGGTGGAAGATCATATGTTCAGATCCTTTATGCATATTATTACTCCTCTGGTTATGAACATGAATATGCTTTGTGAGTAGTTACGTTTGTTCCTGAGAACATGGGTGAAGTCTTTCTATTAGTAGTCATGTGAATTTGGTATTCGTTCGATATTTTGATGAGATGTATGTTGTCTTTCCTCTAGTGGTGTTATGTGAATGTCGACTACATGACACTTCACCATTATTTGGGCCTAGAGGAAGGCATAGGGAACTAATAAGTAGATGATGGGTTGCTAGAGTGACAGAAGCTTAAACCCTAATTTATGTGTTGCTTCGTTAGGGGTTGATATGGAGCCATATGTTTAATGATGTGGTTAGGTTTACCTTAATACTCCTTTTTTTAGTTGAGGATGCTTGCAATAGGGGTTAATCATAAGTGGGATGCTTGTCCAAGTTAGGGCAATACCCAAGTGCCGGTCCACCCACATATCAAATTATCAAAGTACCGAACGCGAATCTTATGAACGTGATGAAAACTAGCTTGACGATAATTCCCAATGTGTCCTCGGGAGCTCCTTCCTCATTATTAGAATTTGTCCAGGCTTATCCTTTGCTACATAAAGGATTTGGCCACCTTGATGCACTTTATTTACTTTATTTACTTTTTGCTTGTTACTATTTATCTTATCACAAAACTATCTATCACCTACTATTTCAGTACTTGTAGAGAAAACCTTACTGAAAACCGCTTATCATTTCCTTCTGCTCCTCGTTGGGTTCGACACTCTTACTTATAGAAAGGACTACGATAGATCCCCTACACTTGTGGGTCATCAAGACTCTTTTCTGGCGCCGTTGCCGGGGAGTGTAGCACTTTTGGTGAGTGGAACTTGGTAAGGAAACATTTATATAGTGTGCTGAAATTTTCTGTTACTTGCCACTATGGAAACTAATCCTTTGAGGGGCTTGTTTGGGGTATCTTCACCCCAACCAGAAGAGCAAAGAGATGCTCCTCAACCTAATGAACCTTATGAAAATATTCACTTTGAGATTCCTTCGGGTATGATAGAAAAACTGCTAGCTAATCCTTTTGCAGGAGACGGAACATTGCATCCCGATTTACACCTTATCTTTGTGGATGAAGTTTGTGGATTATTTAAGCCTGCAGGTATCCCCGATGATGTTGTCAAAAGGAAGGTCTTCCCTTTATCATTGAAGGGAGATGCAATGACATGGTATAGGCTATGTGATGATACGAGATTTTGGAATTATAAGCGACTGAAGTTGGAATTTCACCAGAAGTTCTATCCTATGCATTTTGTTCATCATGATCGTAATTACATATATAATTTCTGGCCTTGCGAAGGAGAAAGCATCGCTCAGGCTTGGGGGAGGCTTAAGTCAATGTTATATTCATGCCCCAATCATGAGCTCTCTCGGGAAATGATTATTCAGAATTTTTATGCTCGGCTTTCTCTTGATAATCGCAACCTGCTCGATACTTCCTGTGTTGGTTCCTATATGTTGAAGACTATTGATTTCAAATGGTACTTATTGGAAAGAATTAAACGTAACTCTGAATATTGGGGTTCCGACGATGGTAAGGAGTCAGGTATGACACCTAAGTTCGATTGTGTTAAAAAATTTATGGATACCGATGCTTTTCGTGGATTTAGCTCTAAGTATGGACTTGACTCTGAGATAGTGGCTACTTTTTGTGAAACTTTTGCTACTCACGTTGATCTCCCTAAAGATAAGTGGTTTAAATATAATCCTCATGTTGAAGTGAAAGTAGTTGCACCTATTACAGTCGAAGAAAAGACTATTACATATAGTGATCCTATTATTCCTACTGCTTATGTCGAAAAACCTCCTTTTCCTGTTAGGATAAAAGATCATGTTAAAGCTTCGACTGTTGTTCGTAAGAGTAATACTAGGACCTATACACCTCCTGAGCAGATTAATGTTGAACTTGGTATTGCTATGATTAAAGATCTCTTGGATGAGGACTTAGATGGGCATGTTATCTCTCTCTTGGGTGAAACTGCTAATTTTGCTAGACCCGATACTAAGACACGTAGACCTGTTGTAGGCATGCCTATTATTTCTGTTAAAATAGGAGATCATTGTTATCATGGCTTATGTGATATTGGTGCTAGTGCTAATGCAATACTTATGACCTTTATAAAGAAATTATGCACGATATTGCACCTGTTGAATTAGAAGACATTGATGTTACTATTAAGCTTGCTAATAGGGACACCATTAAACCTATTAGGATTGTTAGAGATGTTGAAGTCTTGTGTGGGAAGATTAAATACCCTGCTGATTTTCTTGTTCTTGGTTCCCCACAAGATGATTTTTGTCCCATTATTTTTGGTAGACCCTTCTTGAATACTGCTAGTGCTAAGATTAATTGTGAAAATAATATTGTCACTGTTGGCATAGATGGTACGTCTCATGAGTTTAATTTCGCTAAGTTTAGTAGACAACCTCGTGAAAGGGAACCACCTAGTAAGGATGAAATTATTGGTCTTGCTTCCATTGTTGTTCCTCCAACTGATCCGTTAGAACAATATTTGTTAGACCATGAAAATGATATGTTTATGAAGGAAAGGGAAGAAATAGATGAAGTGTTCCTTAAACAAGAACCTATGCTAAAACAAAACCTTCCCGTTGAAATTCTTGGGGATCCCCCTCCACCCAAGGGTGATCCCGTGTTCGAACTCAAACCTTTACCTGATAATCTCAAGTATGCTTATCTTGATGAAAAAGAAATATATCCTGTTATTATTAGTGCTAACCTTTCAGAGAAAGAAGAAGAAAGATTATTGAAAACTCTGAAGAAGTACCGAGCTGCTATTGGATATACTTTGGACGATCTTAAGGGCATTAGTCCCACATTATGTCAACACAAAATTTCAGTGGAGAAAGATGCCAAACCAGTTAGAGATCCCCAAAGACGATTAAACCCCAGAATGAAGGAAGTGGTAAGAAAGGAGATTCTAAAACTCCTTGAGGCAGGTATTATTTATCCCTTGCTGATAGTGAATGGGTAAGCCATGTCCATTGTGTCCCTAAAAAGGGAGGTATTACCGTTGTTCCTAATGATAAAGATGAATTGATCCCGCAAAGAATTATTACAGGCCATAGGATGGTAATTGATTTCTGTAAGTTAAATAAAGCTACTAAGAAAGATCATTACCCTTTACCTTTCATTGATCAAATGCTAGAAAGGCTATCCAAACACACACATTTTTGCTTTCTAGATGGTTATTTTGGCTTCTCTCAAATACCTGTGTCCGCGAAGGATCAATCTAAAACTACTTTTACTTGCCCTTTTGGTACTTTTGCTTATAGACGTATGCCTTTTGGTTTATGCAGTGCACCTGCTACCTTTCAAAGATGCATGATGGCTATATTTTCTGATTTTTGTGAAAAGATTTGTGAGGTATTCATGGATGATTTCTCCGTCTATGGATCCTCTTTTGATGATTGTTTGAGCAACCTTGATCGAGTTTTGCAGAGATGCGAAGACACTAGTCTCGTCCTGAATTGGGAAAAGTGTCACTTTATGGTTAATGAAGGCATTGTCTTGGGGCACAAGATCTCCGAGAGAGGTATTGAAGTTGATAAAGCCAAAGTTGATGCTATTGAAAAGATGCCATGTCCCAAGGACATAAAAGGTATAAGAAGTTTCCTTGGTCATGCCGGCTTTTATAGGAGGTTCATTAAGGACTTTTCTAAAATCTCTAGGCCTCTGACTAATTTATTGCAAAAAGATATTCCTTTTGTCTTTGATGATGATTGTGTAGAAGCATTTGAAACACTTAAGAAAGCTTTGATCACTGCACCTATTGTTTAGCCACCTGATTGGAATTTACCTTCTGAAATTATGTGCGATGCTAGTGGTTATGTTGTAGGTGTTGTTTTATGGCAAATAGTCGATAAGAAATTGAATGTTATCCAGTATGCTAGTAAGACTCTTGATACTGCCCAGAGAAATTATGTTACTACTGAAAAAGAGTTCTTAGCAGTTGTGTTTGCATGTGATAAGTTTAGACCTTATATTGTTGATTCCAAAGTTACTATTCACACTGATCATGCTGCTATTAAATATCTTATGGAAAAGAAAGATGCTAAGCCTAGACTCATTAGATGGGTTCTCTTGCTCCAAGAATTTGACTTGCATATTATTGATAGAAAGGGAGCTGAGAACCCCGTTGCAGACAACTTGTCTAGGTTAGAGAATGTTCTTGATGACCCACTGCCTATTAATGATAGTTTTCCTGATGAACAATTAGCGGTTGTCAATGCTTCTCGTACTGCTCCTTGGTATGTTGATTATGCTAATTACATTGTTGCTAAATATATACCGCCTAGTTTCACATACCAGCAAAAGAAAAAGTTCTTTTATGATTTAAGACATTACTTCTGGGATGATCCACACCTTTATAAAGAAGGAGTAGATGGTATTATTAGACGTTGTGTGCCTGAGCATGAACAGAAACAAATCCTACGCAAGTGTCACTCTGAATCTTATGGAGGACACCACGCTGGAGATAGAACTGCACACAAGGTATTACAATCTGGTTTTTATTGGCCTACTCTCTTCAAAGATGCTCGTAAGTTTGTCTTATCTTGTGATGAATGTCAAAGAATAGGTAACATTAGTAGACGTCAAGAAATGCCTATGAATTATTCTCTTGTTATTGAACCGTTTGATGTTTGGGGCTTTGATTATATGGGACCTTTTCCTGCCTCCAATGGTTATACACACATTTTAGTTGTTGTTGATTACGTTACTAAGTGGGTAGAAGCTATTCCAACTAGTAGTGTTGATCATAACACTTCTATTAAAATGCTTAAAGAAGTTATTTTTCCGAGGTTTGGAGTCCCTAGATATCTTATGACTGATGGTGCTTCACACTTTATTCATGGTGCTTTCCGTAAGATGCTTGCTAAGTATGATGTCAATCATAGAATCGCGTCTCCTTATCACCCGCAGTCTAGTGGTCAAGTAGAGTTGAGCAATAGAGAGCTCAAATTAATTTTGCAAAAGATTGTGAATAGATCTAGAAAGAATTGGTCCAAAAAACATGATGATGCATTACGGGCCTATAGAACTGCATACAAAAATCCTATGGGTATGTCTCCATATAAGATGGTTTATGGAAAAGCATGTCATTTACCTCTTGAACTTGAACATAAAGCATATTGGGCTATTAAAGAGCTCAATTATGACTTCAAACTTGCCGGTGAGAAGAGGTTGTTTGATATTAGCTCACTTTATGAATGGAGAACCCAAGCATATGAGAATGCCAAGCTTTTCAAAGAAAAAGTCAAACGCTGGCATGATAAGAGGATACAAAAGCGTGAGTTTAACGTAGGAGATTATGTGTTATTATTCAACTCTCATTTAAGATTTTTTGCAGGAAAACTTCTCTCAAAATGGGAAGGTCCCTACGTTATCGAGGAGGTCTATCATTTTGGTGCTATAAAAATCAACAACTTCGAAGGCACAAATCCGGGGGTGGTTAACGGTCAAAGAATTAAACATTATATTTTTGGTAATCCTATCAATGTTGAAACTAATATTATTGAAACCATAACCCCCGAGGAATACATAAGAGACACTTTCCAGAACGTTCCAAACTCCGAAAAGGCATAGGTACGTGGTACGTTAAGTAAACCGACTCCAAAACAACTCTAATGGCAATTTTTATCAGTTTTGGATTATTTAAGAATTTTAGGAAGAAAGAAGTAGTCCGAAAGGGACATGAGGCTCCCACGAGAGAGGAGCCCCCCCTGTAGGGCGCGCCCCCTGTCTCGTGAGCACCTTGTGTGCCTCCCGGACTCTATTTTCTTGTATGTTACGTATTTTGGTCGGTAAAAATTCATTATATATACTCCTGAAGGTTTTGACCACCGTATCACGCAAATATCTTCTGTTTTCATTTCGAGTTGTTCCTGTTGCAGAATAAAAGCAAGATGTCTTCTCAGGAATCAGTTGGGGAGAGCCGGGTGTCTCACCCAACGCTAGGTCCAGGAGCAAATGGCGATGCCTATCACTTGGGACCATCAATGGAGGATGAGATGGAGGCTGATTTGAAAAGGATAGATGCCATGGAGGAAGATCAAGAAGTTACCTCTCGTCTCCAAGAAGAATTCACTATGGGGGAACTACCTAGCCTGGCTGTCCCTGCTTCGGTCATCCCTTCCAACTCTAGATTTCTTTCTTATGAAAATATGAAAAAGAGTTTCACGTGTTCTCCAGAAGCTATGCAGCATCCTTGGGTAAAAGGATCTTTGGCCGTTATGGGCAAGCTCCGTAAAGAAATTATGGACCTCAAACAACAAGTCAATAAGCTCGAGGAGGAGAACCATATCCTGAAGGGCATCATCGCCAAGAAGATCACAACACCAACCGTGAAGAAGGAGAAATAATCACATGGGTATGGGCACTCCCCTTGGCATCTGCCAAGCTTGGGGGAGGTGCCCCGGTATCGTATCACCATCACACTTATATCTTTACCGCTTTATTTAGTTCAATCCTTTTAGTAGTATCTTGATCTAGTAGATTGAAGTTTTGATATCAAGTAGTTTTGAGTTTTGCTTTGTGATCTCTTTATGTAAGCGAGTCCGTGTGCTATCTATAATAAAGATTAGTGTTGAGTCAAGGGCTTTGCAATGTTGCTATGATCTTGAGAAAGTAGAAAGAACAAAAGAGTTCATATTGATCTTATGGCTAGTGATAACTTCACACATAGAAGTATGAGGCATAAAAATTGTTGAGAGTTGATGAACGTAGCCTTGGTCATCGTTGCAATTAATAGGAAGTGATAAGGAAAGAGGGGTTCACATATAGATATATTATCTTGGACATCTTTTATGATTGTGAAGCACTCATTAAGTATGACATGCTAAAAGAGTTGATGTTGGACAAGGAAGACAACATAATGGTTTATGTTTTCCGACATCTTAGTTAAAGTATATTGTCATTGACCTTCCAAACATGTTCAGCTTGCCTTTCCCCCTCTTGCTAGCCAAATTCCTTGCACCAAGTAGAGATACTACTTGTGCTTCCAAATATCCTCAAACCCAGTTTTGCCATGAGAGTCCACCATACCTACCTATGGATTGAGTAAGATCCTTCAAGTAAGTTGTCATCGGTGCAAGCAATAAAATTGCTCTCTAAATATGTATGACTTATTAGTGCAGAGAAAATAAGCTTTGTACGAACTTGTTGTGGAAGTAATAAAAGCGACGGATTGCATAATAAAGGTACACATACAAGGGGCAATATAAAGTGACGTTCTTTTGCATTAAGATTTCATGCATCAACCCTAAACGCGCATGACAACCTCTGCTTCCCTCTGCGAAGGGCCTATCTTTTACTTTATCTTTTTACTTTATGCTTGAGTCAAGGTGATCCTCACATTTCCCCTTTTTCATTTTATCCTTTAGCAAGCTCCTCGTGTTTGAAAGATCATGATACATATATCCAATTGGATGTAAGTTGGCATAGGCTATTATTGTTGACATCACCTAAAGGTGAATACGTCGGGAGGCAACACAATAAGCCCCTGTCTTTCTCAGTGTCCGGCTGAAACTCTATAAGCACAAGTATTGCGTGAGTGTTAGCAATTATGGGAGACTACGAGATAGTTGAGTGTGTGAGCTTGTTGAAAAGCTTTATTATTGACTCTTTCTGATGTTACGATAAATTGCATTTGCTTCAATGACTGAGATTATAGTTTGTTAGTTCCCAATGAAGTTTATGAACCATACTTGACATTGTGAATTGCTTATTACTTGAGCATAGGAAATCATATGACAAAATCTATATATGTTACTGTTATTAGAATAATCATGATGCCCTCATGTCCGTATTTTATTTTTATCGACACCTCTATCCCTAAACATGTGGACATATTTTTCGATTTCGGCTTCCGCTTGAGGACAAGCGAGGTCTAAGCTTGGGGGAGTTGATACGTCCATTTTGCATCATGCTTTTATATCAATATTTATTGCATTATGGGCTGTCATTACACATTATATCTCAATACTTATGGTTATTCTCTCTTATTTTACAAGGTTTACCATGAAGAGGGGGAATGCCGGCAGCTGGAATTCTGGCTGGAAAAGGAGCAAACATTGGAAACCTATTCTGCACAACTCCAAAAGTCCTGAAACTCCACGAAACAACTTTTTGGATTTATTAAGAATTTATGAGCGAAAGAAATAGGCCAGGGGGCCCACACCCTGTCCAGTAGACAGGGGCGTGCCCACCCCTGTAGGGCCCGGCCCCCTATCTCCTGGGCCCCCTGGTGGGCCTCCGACATCCATCTTCGGCTATATCATCATGTTTACCCTGGAAAAAATCATGGGCAAGCTTACGAGACGAAACTCCGCCGCCACGAGGTGGAACCTTGGCGGAATCTATCTAGGGCTCTGGCGGAGCTGTTCTGCCGAGGACACTTCCCTCCGGGAGGGGGAAATCATCACCAACGTCATCACCAACGATCCTCTCATCGGGAGGGGGTCAATCTCCATCAACATCTTCACCAGCACCATCTCCTCTCAAAACCCTAGTTCATCTCTTGTATCCAATCTTGTATCAAACCACAAATTGGTACCTGTGGGTTGCTAGTAGTGTTGATTACTCCTTGTAGTTGATGCTAATTGGTTTACTTGGTGGAAGATCATATGTTCAGACCCTTTATGCATATTATTACTCCTCTGATTATGAACATGAATATGCTTTGTGAGTAGTTACGTTTGTTCCTGAGGACATGGGTGAAGTCTTGCTATTAGTAGTCATGTGAATTTGGTATTCGTTCGATATTTTGATGAGATGTATGTTGTCTTTCCTCTAGTGGTGTTATGTGAATGTCGACTACATGACACTTCACCATTATTTGGGCCTAGAGGAAGGCATAGGGAAGTAATAAGTAGATGATGGGTTGCTAGAGTGACAGAAGCTTAAACCCTAGTTTATGCGTTGCTTCGTTAGGGGTTGATATGGACCCATATGTTTAATGTTGTGGTTAGGTTTACCTTAATACTCCTTTTTGTAGTTGCGGATGCTTGCAATAGGGGTTAATCATAAGTGGGATGCTTGTCCAAGTTAGGGCAGTACCCAAGTGTCGGTCCACCCACATATCAAATTATCAAAGTACCGAACGCGAATCTTATGAACGTGATGAAAACTAGCTTGACGATAATTCCCAATGTGTCCTCGGGAGCTCCTTCCTCATTATTAGAATTTGTCCAGGCTTATCCTTTGCTACATAAAGGATTGGGCCACCTTGCTGCACTTTATTTACTTTATTTACTTTTTGCTCATTACTATTTATCTTATCACAAAACTATCTATCACCTACTATTTCAGTACTTGCAGAGAAAACCTTATTGAAAACCGCTTATCATTTCCTTCTCCTCGTTGGGTTCGACACTCTTACTTATCAAAAGGACTATGATAGATCCCCTACACTTGTGGGCCATCATGGAGTAATAGTAGTAGATTCAAGTAGGAGTCGGTCTACTTGATACGGACGTGATGCCTATAATCATAATCATTGCCTTGGATATCGTCATAACTTCGCGCTTTTATATCAATTGCTCGACAGTAATTTGTTCACCCACCATATTATTTTCTTTCAAGAGAGAAGCCTCTAGTGAAACCTATGGCCTCCGGGTCTATTTCCTTTATATATGTTCATATCTATATACCAAAAATATCTCGCTGAGTTTTATTTACTTTTACATTTTGGTAATATTTTATATCTATCTCTATCAGATCTCACCTTTGCAAGTGACCGTGAAGGGATTGACAACCCCTTTATCGCGTTGGGTGCAAGTGTTTGATTATTTGTGTAGGTGCATATATTGGGGACTTGCGTGTTTCTCCTACTGGATTGATATCTTGGCTCTTAACTGAGGGAAATACTTATCTCTACTTTGCTGCATCACCCTTTCCTCTTCAAGGGAAAAACCAATGCAAGCTATAGAAGTAGCAGTCGGCCATGGATTAAATTTTGGGGCTATAGGCTCTACGGCATAGACATCCCGAGGTGCGCGTTTCCTCTCCTTCTTATGTATATGTGTGCAGTAGATCATATTCGCCGTCTTTACCTCAGGACAGAATTGTTTCTGGCCTCCATTGTTCGGCCTGTGAGGTTCCTCATCATCCTCGATGCTGGGGCTTTTGCATGTGTCCTCGGATGTGAGTTTGTCGGCCTGTTTGATCACCCAACAGTTATGGTTGGTGTGGTTGGCGGGCTTGTCAGAGGTGACATGGATCTGGCAGGGCATGTCCAAGATTATGTCCAACTTGGTGGGTTCGTCCTGGTTCCGTTTAGAGGGCTTCTTCCGCGGTCCTGATTTGGAGTTGTGAAATCCGGCATTTACTGTCGTGTCATCGGCGTCGGTGTCGTTGTGTCGATGCTTGTTTTTGTTGTGGCGTGGCTTCCCGTTGCCATACTGGACTTCGGAGGTGCCTATGTCTTTGGGGTTGTTGCTTCTGTGGGGCAACCAGTTGTCTTCGCCTGCGCAAAAGTGGGTCAAGAGTGAGGTGAGAGCTGACATCGTCCTTGGCTTGTCTTGGCCAAGCAGACAAGCTAGCCATTCGTCTTGGATGTTATGTATGAATGTGGCTATTGCCTCTACATCCAGACAGTCGACTATTTGGTTCTTCTTGGTCAAGAATCGATTCCAAAATTGTCGAGCTGACTCACCGGGCTGTTGGACCACATGGCTCAGGTCATCGGCGTCCAGAGGCCGAACATAAGTGCCTTGAAAGTTAGCTCGGAAAGCATCCTCGAGCTCTTCCCAATTCGGGGAGGCTATTTAACCAATGCCTAGTTGGTGCTTTAAACTCTAATGGCAGGTATTTTATGGCATGGAGATCATCTCCTCGAGCCATATGAATGTGGAGAAGAAAATCTTCAATCCACATGGCCGGGTTTGTTGTCCTGTCGTATTGTTCGATGTTTACGGGTTTAAACCCTTTGGGGAACTGTTGCTGCATCACCTCGTCTATAAAACACATTGGGTGAGCGGCGTCCCTGACTCGGGCCACGTCACGCTGGAGTTCGGCTGCCATCCGGGCCCGGCACTGCTCCCGAATTCTATCGTTTCGATTGAGCCAAGCTTGGTGTTCGTCCCGTCTAGTGGGAGGTATTCTCTAGGTCCATAGTTGGATCTTGCCTAACCTATTCTAGCATCAGGGTCTTGCCGCGGGTCATATGGGTCCTCCGGCTCTAGTGCCTCTTTTCCCTTCCTGCGTGGAGGCGCCAGTGTGTCTTCGGCTCTTCTAGCCGTCATGTCCCGTCCTCGAGGGGGGCAGTATGGCTGGTTGCCCTGAGTATGTCTAGGTGGTGCGGGCTCAAGGGCCTTGTCATCTAATTGTGGCAGCAGCTTCCACTTTGGGTAGCTTTTGGTTTACTGCTCATAGTCATACCCTTCTTCGGCTGCTAGGACATTTGTCCATTTGTCATTGAGGGTGTCTTGTTCGGCTTTTAGCTACTGCTGCTTCTTCTTCAGGCTTCGTGTGGTGGCGATAAGTTGTCGTTTAACCGCTCTTGGTCCAGTGGATCCTCGGGGATGATGAAATCCTTGGCTTCAAGGCTAACCTCCTCTTCGAAGAGGGGGACGTAGTTACTGTCTTCTGAGTCATTGAGGTCCTCGGGACCCGTGCTCCCCTGAGTCATCGGGTTGTTGCTCAGGGGTGGCTGGGTCACCGAGGTCTTCCATATTTTCTGCGATGTCATCTTCTCTCGTGCTCGTGTTGCTTTCTCTACCCCTACGTCCCTTGGATCATCGGCGTTGTCGTTGGTGTTTGGGCGGCTCTTCGTCAGCCTTGTTGCCATCTCTCTTGGGGGTGTCGTCACCGTTATTGGTACCATCGCCATTGTCCTTGGGAGTTTCCACCATGTAGACATCGCAGGTGGAGGTGGCCGTCCATCGTCCAATGATGGGAGGGACGATAGCATTGTGGGCCATGGCTTAGACATCTTCATCCATGTCGTCGGCTTCTTCCGAGGCGTAATCCAGCATGTCGGTTAAGTCTTCGACAGTGGCTACTAAGTGGGTGGTGGGTGGGGCGCAAAATTCCCTATGGCCCACCTCAAGACCAAGTCGAGCATAGGTTAAGGATGGGTCATCCATGATGTTCATCGCCTGGATCCAATCTAGCATCTCGCTTAAAAGGGAGAGATCAGCCAGATCGGCATCTGGGATTTCTTCGGAGTTAACCTGTTGTATGGTGGGGTGGGGGTGAGTCTGGCCAGGGTTGACCTCCGGTCTTCGGACGCTGATGTCGCATCCAGACTGGCAGCCAGGTATGAGGTAAGGAGGGTAAGTCTGGCCGGGGTTGACTCCCAGTCTTGGACGCAGTGGTCGCATCTAGGCTTGAAGCCGGGTGTGAGGTAAGAGTTGATCCAGAGATCGGATCGGGAAGAGGTCCCAAAGTTGATGCTTCGGGGCTTTTGGGCGCCTCGGACGAAGTCGAGAGGCCGGTGAAGATCAGATCGCCCCGAGTGTCAGTGGCGTACTCAAGGTTACCAAACCTGATCCGGTGCTTAGTGGGAAAGTTGTCAACCTGGTCAAGATGACCGGTCGAGTTGGCATGTAGAATGATGTCGCCGAACGCGAAAAGCTGTCTGGGGACAAAGATGTCCCCAATGTTGATGCCATATCCGGTGATCAGGTAAGCCATCGATCCTTCGGTGATTCAATAGCAGAACTCTCAACGAAAGCACTAATGTCATTGTCGAAACCAGCGGATCTCGGGTAGGGGGTCCCGAGCTGTGGATCTTGGATCAATGGGGAACAAGGGACGAAGGAGACGATGTTTACCCAGGTTCGGGCACTCTCAAGGCGGTAAAACCCTACATCATGCTTGATTATATCAAACTGTATAGGATGATTACAGAGTCGATCTACCACGAGATCAGATGAGCTAAGCCCTAGGTGAGTAGGATGAAGGTTGTGGCTCTAGCCTCTATGGACTAAAACCCTCTGGTTTATATCGACACTAGGGGTACTAGGGTTACACATAGTCGGTTACAAGGAGGGAATAAACATGCTGATCTTCTAATATTGACTAGGAGCACACACCAAGGCTTCGAGGATTTCCTATCCGGACACAGAGTCGCCCTATAGCTCGGCTTGTAGTAGTCGTACAACATCCCACCTGTCCGGCCCATAAGAGATAGGCCGGTATCCTGAGGACCCCTAGTCCAGGACTCCCTCAGTTATTACCACACTTAAAGCACATCATGCCCTGCTCTGGAACAGGACAAATTAAGGTAGGCCCTGTAGAATGTGGCGCTGAAGAGGTTTGAGATCTTGACTGCCTGGCATTGGACGACAGGGGATGTTGCTCTTGCTTGAACTTCTTAAAATCAGAACACGGAGTAGACCTGCTGTCATCTTGGTAAGTCCTCTTATGGTCAACACTGTGCCACTAGTAGTGCGACCCTTCCGAGATGTGGTGATCAAAACTCCAACTCTATCCTCCTCGCCTAATCGATCACCTCAGACTAGCTAGTTTGTTGTCTTCCTCCCAATACTTGCTTATATCTTGAGTGAAGGCCTCTCAAGAAAGCCCTAGTCATTGCTCCCACATTATTGTTCAACGTTTCCAGAAAGAGCACCATCTTACTTATAACACCCATGATGCGGCTATATCTCCCACGTGTCGAAGCACGACTTAGAGGCATAATCGCATAGTGGTTTTGTCGCAAGAAGGGTCATCTTCACACAATCCCATGTAATGAACAAGAATGGGATAAAGAGAGTTGGCTTACAATCGCCACTTCACACAATACATAATTTAAGATCATACATCATTCAAATACACTCATAGACCGGCTACGGTCAAGTACAAATGAAAAGAAGACAACCCCAAATGCTAGATCCCCGATCGTCCCGACTGGGCACCTCTATTGATCATCTGGAAACGATACATAATAACGACCAAGGGCCTCATCAAACTCCCACTTCAGCTCAGTTGCGCCATCTGCGTCGGTATCCTCGGCACCTGCATCTGTTTTGGTAGAATCTGTGAGTCACGAGGACTCAGCAATCTCACACCCGCGAGATCAAGACTATTTAAGCTCATAGGTAGGACAAAGGGTAATATGGTGGAGCTGCGGCAAGCACTAAGCATATATGGTGGCTAACATACGCAAGTGAGAGCGAGAAGAGAAGCAACGCGGCGGTCGAGAAGCTAGAAGCGATCAAGAAGTGATCCTGAAACTACTTACGTCAAGCATAACACAAACCGTGTTCACTTTCCGGACTCCACCGGGAAGAGACCATCACGGCTACACACACGGTTGATGCATTTTAATGAAGTCAAGTGTCAAGTTATCTACAACCGGACATTAATAAATTCCCATCTGCCTCATAACCGCGGGCACGGCTTTCGAAAGATTATATACCCTGCAGGGGTGTCCCAACTCAGCCCATCACAAGCTCTCACGGTCAACAAAGGATAAACCTTCTCCCGGGAAGACCCGATCAGTCTCGGAATCCCGGTTCGCAAAACATTTCGACAATGGTAAAACAAGACCAGCAAAGCCGCCCGATGCGCCGACAAATCCCAGTAGGAGCTGCACATATCTCGTTCTCAGGGCAACACCGGATGAGACTAGCTACGAGTAAAACCAGCCCTCAAGTTTCCCCGAGGTGGCCCCGCAGGCAGCTCATTTCGGACCAACACTCGAAGGAGCACTGGCCCGGGGGGAGGCTAAAATAAAGATGACCCTCGGGCTCGCAAAAACCCAAGGGAAAAAGGGGTATAGGTGGCAAATGGTAAAACCAAGGTTGGGCCTTGCTGGAGGAGTTTTATTCAAAGCGAACTATTAAGGGGGTCCCATAAATCACCCAACCGTGTAAGGAACGCAAAATCAAGGAACATAACACCGGTATGACGGAAACTAGGGCGGCAAGAGTGGAACAAGTCACCGGGCATAAGGCCGAGCCTTCCACCCTTTACCAAGTATATAAGGTGCATTAATTTAAACAGGAGATATTATGATATCCCAAAATATCCGTGTTCCGCCCAGGAACAAACTTCATCTTCACCTGCAACTAATAATGCTATAAGAGGGACTGAGCAAAAGCGGTGACATGGCCAAACAACGGTTGCTAGGACAGGTTGGTTAGAGGTTTAACATGGCAATAGGTAGGCATGGTAAACAATGGCAGGAAGAGCTAACATAGCGATAGAGCGAGTACTAGCAAGCAAAAATAGAAGTGATATCTAAGGTATGATCATCTTGCCTGCAAGGTTCTCAGAGTTGTCGAAGGCTGGATCCTCGTTAGCGTACTCAACAGGTTCCTCGTGCACGTACTCATCTCCCGGCTCTACCCAAAGCAAGAACACAAGCAAGGAACCACAATAAATCACGGTGCAATGCATAGACATCATGATGCAAAACATGTCATGATATGCGAGAGGTGATATGCAAAGTGTATGCGTGCTTCGGAAGGAAAGATGAAGAACAAGGCATCCACTTGGCAAACCAAGTATGCCGCTAGAAAGATGAGATGATTTCGGTTGGAATCGATATAGAGATCACCGGATTCGGATGCACGGTTTGCAAAAGACAAGCAAGACAAGATATGATGCAAATAGCAACATGGCCACTTGGATGCAAAGTATGAATAAGCTATAGCACCCAAACATATGAACAAGATGCATAACAGTGATGTACAGGAGATGCTCTATGAAACATGAACACTGAGCTCAATCTAAAAACCACTAGAGCATGACTAAAATAGCATGGCAATAATGCAAAAGATAACAGTTCTGCAGACTTAGTGGAATTACTAGGCATAGCAGAAACAGATTCATCATGGCATCTCTACAGGTTTGATTAACTCACTACCAGGCATGTCATGGCATGGAATAAGTACTAGCATGAAGTAGGCATGAAAAAGAAGCTACTCATGTGCAAAACAATCTCATGGCATGCTTGAAATAAACCACACAACAATGAGAAGACAACATCATGATGTAAAATGACATGTTCATGAACTTGCTCAAATGCAGAAACTAATGCCACCACTGGATTGGTGGGATTTTTCTACCCCCAAAACATATATAATATGTTAGGGTTGCTGTAGAAAAATCATCACAAATGCATTAAGTTAGACCTGCCCTATATGGTAAATGACAGAAATGGCATATTCCATAATTGGAAACGTCCAGAAATGGATTTGCCCGAAATGGATTGATTCCATATGCCAGAAATGGAATATTCGCTGGGAACAGAAATAAAACAAATAATAGAATAAATAAAAAAACACACAGGCTAAGAGAGTATGACAGGTGGGGCCACCCTGTCATACACACAGTGCAAAGGAATGGAAAAAGGGGGGAAGAAATATGCAGCCGCAGGGGATCGAACCCGGGTCTCCCCGATGTGGCTCTGCTTCGGCAACCACTGGGCTAGGTAGATGGTTCTGATAGGAAAAGGGCTTCGGCTCCTTTTAGACAGGCACTAGGTCGAGCAACTCTGTTTCAAACAGAGAAGACGACGGCGCCAGCGAGGGAAACGGCGGCAATCCAGCAGGCACAGGGCCTCCGATGACCGTGCGGAAAGGGGAATGGATGCGTGCATCTACGAGGGAAAGCAGGGGCGCTCGAGCTCGAGCAGTTGCTCGACTCGGGGCCATGGCATCCACGGCGAGCGGTGGAGGAACTCGCCAGAGCTGCGGGAGGCTTGCGGTGTGCACGCGAGACGTGAACGAGTGCGCAAGAGAGCTACGGGAGCACGACGAGGGGAACCCAAAGCGGGGACACGCAAACACGCTACGGACGAACATCACTGCACAACTACATTCAGAGAACGCTGGAGCACTGCGGGCGCGGGAAAGACACGAATCGGACGCGCCCTACGGTTGCCTAAATGCCAGGGAAAGGATGGGAGAGGGAGGTGCGTTACCAATCTCACCCAAGGACACGAAGGGTTCGACGGAGACGAGCTGACGGCGACGAATTCGAGCTCTGAACCTTGGCGCGTTTCTGACCGAGGGGAAGGAGGAAGCAGGGGACGTCGATGAACTCATCGTCCGGGCACCGTAGTCGATGTCGTGGAAGGAGATGACTACGAGGAAGATGAAGGACACGATCGGCAGGGTTGGGAGTGGCCGGAGAGCACGCCGGTGACGAGGCGCGCTCTCAGGTGCGCTCGGGACGGAGCGGATGCGGTGGATCTGGTGGCTAAACTCACCTGGCGGCGGCGAAGAGAGGAAGAGGGAAACCCTAGGGGTTGTGTGGACACGGAGAGGGGATAAAAGGGGGGCTAGGGCGACGGGTGGAGCACGGCGTCGACGCGGCCGTGGCCATGTGCGCGCGCGGCGTGAGCTAGATGAAAAGGTGAGAGGCGGGTGCGCTGTAGCCAGTGGCTGACTAGTGGGGTCGTGAGTGCCACGTGGGCGTACGGGCTGCGGGGTAGCGAGGCGACCCGGTGAGAAACGACGAGGGCGCGAGCGGGCTGGCTGGCTGCGCTGGCGGGCTGCGCTGGCTGTGCTGGCGGGAGGCCCAGGGGGGCTGCTGCGCTGGCTACTGCTGCTGCTTCATTTCTATTTTTTTAAAACAGAAATGGAAACAGAAAAGCTCAGGGAAAAAGGAGAGGGGTTGGAGCATAAAGAAAATATTATCCAACTCCTGGAATTATCCACTATTTTAATAAATTGCATTGGGTATTTTTAGAGGTAGAAAAATAAGACAAGTTCGAATTATATTCAAACTTGTGTCATTTTTGAACCTGACCAAAACAACTTCAAATAAGGATATATTTAGCAGAGAGGTTTAGGGCAAGGAGCAAGATTTACAGGGAGAAGATGAACATTAATAGAGAAAGGAAAATTAGCACTTGATAAAAGAAAGAAGTAGAGGGAAGGAGGAGAAGTGATGGTGCAATGGTTGAAAGGGGGAACAAGGTCATGCCCATGATGCTCATGGCAACAACATGAGTGAAAAAATGCAACATGAGATGGCATGAGATGAAAATGCACTATATGATGAGGATGAATGCAAAATGACAAGAGGCACAAATGCAATATAGTAAGGAGAGCATGACAAAGAAAAGAATAACACACATAACCAAAACAAGATGAGGCCAAGCATGACAAAACCCACAAGAATTGGATGAAGGTCAAGTTGATATATTGCCAAAATGGGACATGTTACACCTGGGGGTGTTACAACTCTCCTCCACTACAAGAGGATCTCGTCCCGAGATCTAGGACTGAAAGAACTCCGAATATTCGGAACGGAGGTGATCCTCGCGCTCCCAGGTGGCTTCTCGGTCGGAATGGTGTGACCACTTCACTTTCAGGATTTTAATTGACTTGTTGCGAGTCTTGCGCTCAGTTTCTTCAAGAATAGCAATGGGATGCTCATGATAAGAGAGATCCTATTGGAGATCGATCTCTTCAAAGTTGATAGTGCGCTCAGGAGCCTTGAAGCACTTGCGAAGCTGTGACACGTGAAACACATCGTGCACGTTTGCAAAGTTGGATGGAAGCTCAAGTTGATAGGCGAGATCGCCTCTTTTGCCAATGATCTTGAAAGGACCCACATATCTAGGGGCAAGCTTCCCTTTGATACCGAAGCGATGAGTGCCTTTCATTGGAGAGACGCGGAGGTAGACATGGTCTTCGATTTCAAAAGCCAAGTCACGGTGCTTGCTATCATAGTAACTCTTCTGTCGCGATTGTGCGGCTTTGAGATTCTCACGAATGACTTTGCACATTTCTTCGGCTTCTATGATCAAGTCGTTGCCAAGAAGTTGGCGTTCACCTGTCTCAGACCAATTGAGAGGAGTATGGCACTTTCTGCCATAGAGAATTTTGAATGGGGCCTTGCCCGAACTCGCTTGGAAGCTGTTGTTGTAGGAAAACTCGGCATATGGAAGACAATCTTCCCACTTCATACCGAAAGAGATGACACAAGCCCTGAGCATATCTTCAAGGATTTGTTTGACTCGCTCGACTTGGCCACTTGTTTGAGGATGGAAAGCTGTGCTGAAACGAATGTTGGTGCCCATGGCCGTCTGGAAGGAGTCCCAGAACTTAGAAGTGAAGATGCTTCCACGATCTGAAGATATCAATTGTGGAATGCCGTGCAAGGAGACAATTCTGGAGGTGTATAGCTCTGCCAGCTGAGCTGCTGTGATAGATTCTTTGATAGGAAGAAATGAGCCACTTTGGTAAGCTTGTCAATGACAACGAAGATAGCATCATTTCCACGCTTGGACTTAGGAAAACCAGTCACGAAGTCCATCTCGATATGGTCAAACTTCCATTCCGGAATAGCAAGAGGTTGGAGGAGACCAGCTGGTCGTTGGTGTTCTGCTTTCACTCTTCTGCACATATCACATTCATTCACGAATTGAGCAATCTCTCGCTTCATTCGAGTCCACCAATATGACTGCTTGAGGTCATGGTACATCTTTGTACTTCCAGGATGAATGGATAGGAGGGAATTGTGTGCCTCATTCATGATGACTTTTCTCAGATCACCTTTTGGAACCACAATTCGATCCTCGAAGAAAAGAGTATCTTTGTCATCCAAGCGATAGCACTTGTATTTGGGAATGCCCTTGTCGATACCACATTTCACCTTCTTCACCATGGTATCCAGGAGTTGTGCCTCATGAATTTGATCTTCCAAAGTAGGAGAGACTATGAGGTTGGCAAGAAAGCCTTGAGGAACAACTTGAAGATTCAGCTTGCGGAAGGCTTCACAGAGATCCGGTTGAAACGGCTTGAGAATTAGACTGTTGCAATAAGCCTTTCTGCTCAGAGCATCTGCAATCACATTCGCCTTGCCAGGAGTATATTCGATACTCGGATTGTACTCTTGAATCATTTCGACCCATCGAGTTTGCCTGAGATTAAGGTTGGGTTGAGTGAAGATATACTTGAGGCTCTTGTGATCGGTGAAAATGTCCACTTGCCTTCCCAATAAGAGATGTCTCCATGTTATCAATGCATGGACAACTGCCGCCAACTCGAGATCGTGAGTGGGGTAGTTATTTTCGTTGGGCTTCAACTGACGAGAGGTATAGGCCACAACTTTTTTCTCTTGCATCAACACAGCACTGAGACCTTGAAGGGAAGCATCACAGAATACTTCGAATGGCTTGGATTCATCAGGAGGAGTCAAAACAGGAGTTGTGACTAGCTTCTCTTTGAGGGTGTTGAAAGCGACGTCGCACTCGGGCGTCCAGACATACTTGACATGCTTCTAGAGGAGGTTGGAAAGAGGCTTTCCAATCTTAGAGAAGTTCTCAATGAATCTTCGGCAATAGCTCTCAAGACTGAGAAAACTATGGAGCTGCTTGACATTCTGAGGAGGTTCCCAATTCAGAACTGCAGAAACCTTCGCCGGATTAACAGCAATTCCCTTGGCGGAGATGATGTGACCAAGATAAAAAACTTCATCAAGCCAGAACTCACATTTGGAAAACTTTGCATAGAATTGATGCTCTCTGAGCTTGTCGAGCACCAATCGCAAATGTTTGGCATGATCCTGCTTATTCTTGGAGAAGACCAAAATATCATCGAGCTACACCAGAACAAATTCATTGGTGTAGGGGTTGAAGATAAAGTTCATCATGCGAGAGAACGTTGGAGGAGCATTGACAAGGCCGAAAGACATGACAGTATATTCATAAGAACCATAGCTTGTTCTGAATGCTATCTTGGGAATATCTTCTTCATGAATGCGAATCTGATGATAACCCATACGAAGGTCAAGCTTGGAGAAGACTTTAGCACCTTTGAGTTGCTCAAAAAGCTCATTGATGTTGGGAAGTTGGTACTTGTTCTTGATTGTCTTCTTGTTCAATGGACGGTAATCGACGCAAAGTCGGTCCGTGCCATCCTTCTTCTGGACAAAAAGAACTCCACAACCCCATGGGGAAGAACTCGGTCTGATCAAACCCAGACGCTCTTGTTCATCGAGCTGCTTCTTCAATTCCTTCAGCTCCTTGGGTCCAAGCTTGTATGGACGCTTGCAAACGGGTTCTGTTCCAGGCTCAAGATCAATAACGAACTCGACTGGCCGATGAGGAGGCATACCCGGAAGCTCTTCTGGAAAGACATCTTGGTACTCACAAACAACTGGAATTTGCGAAATAGCATCCAATTCGCCCTTCTCATTGAGAGAAAACAACCAAATGGTTTCATCACGAGCGGCATAGATGATAACATCCTCAGAAGGGTGTGTCAATTGAATTTGCCTGGCAGCACAATCAAGCTGAGCCTTGTGCTTAGGAAGCCAGTCCATCCCAAGAATTAGATCAATATCAGAATCGCCAAGAACAATTGGAGAAGACAGAAATTTATAGTCGCCCATCTTGATACCGACATTTGGAACCATCATGCTAGAGCTCAAACGCTTAGCTGGAGAAATAACTTGCATAGCTCTAGGTAATTCCTCTGTGTCAAAATTGTGCTTCGATGCAAAAGGATATGACATGAAAGAATGCGATGCACCAATATCAAATAAGACTTTTGCAGGAATATCATTAACTGAGAGATTACCCATTATCACGTCAGAAGAATCCTCTGCCTGAGCTGCATTCATCATGTTCACCTTTGCATGCTTTGGATTATGCTTGACCACTACATTGCTTGAAGATCTCACAGGAGGAGGAGGAGGAAGGCGCCTTTGATTTAAGCATTTGTTCGCGTAGTGGCCTTTCTGCTGGCACTTGTTGCAAGTCACTTCTGAGAGCGGACGGTGATAAGGAGCACTTGACCTTGGAGCTTGAGGCTGAGACTTGTTCTGATAGCTTGGGTTGGGTGGGTGGGAAGATCCAGGAGCACCTGAGTTCTTTTGTTGGTAAGGCTGACGAAACGGAGGAGGAGGAAGATAAAACTTCTGCTGCTTAGCTGCCACTTGTGAGGAAGAAGAAGATTGCACTGCATCTCTGATTCTCTTCTTAGAAGCCTCACACTTGAGCTGAGCACCTTCTTGCTTGATTGCCATATTGTAGAATTGATCAAACTGAGTAGGCTCAAAAAGAATGAGAGCTAACTGCAGATCCTCTCTAAGGCCACCTCTGAACTGATAGATCATACTCTTCTCATCTGGAACATCTTGCTTAGCAAAGCGAGCAAGTTTCTGAAACTGCTTGTTGTATTCGTACACTGACATGTTGCCTTCCTTAAGATTACGGAACTCCTCACGCTTGCTCTCAACAACACTGGTAGGAATATGGTGAGCTTTAAAGTCCCGACAGAAATCAGTCCAAGTAATCACTCGACCACCTCTGGAATCCTTGTATTGCTGGAACCAATCAGCTGCCTGATCCTTGATCTGAAAAGAAGCGAACTTGACATAGTCCTCAGGCCTGACATTGCTGCAATCAAAATGCTTGTTGATATCCACGAGCCAATCATCAGCGTCTGTGGCCTCGGCATAGTAGCTGAAAGATTTCGGCTGATTTGCCAGGAACTGGTTGAGGGTAGGAAACTGAGGCTGGTGATTGAACTGCCCTTGACCTTGATTCCCTTGGTTGCCTTGGCCTTGGTTGCGCTCTTGCATGAGCTGGATCATCATCTGAGCATGGGCGTTAGAGGCTGCCATCAAAGCTTGCCATGCCTCCGGAGGCGGAGGTGGTGGTGAAGGGTTCGCCTGACTTCCATCATTGTGATCCGGATTCTGACGCGTTGGCGGAGCCATCCTGAAGAGGGTGACATCCGTTAGCATCTTAATAGACAGATAGACAAGTTGAATCAACGGATAGAAATTGCAACATATAGTCTTCACAATAAACATTCGAACAAAGATGAACGAATGAATTCCAAAGTAAACATCACACGTCCATTAAGGTGAGAAGCCACTTGAATAGATATTGATGAATGAAATAAACAAGGTACAACTGGAACAAATAAGTGGTAAGGATTACCCAATCACAAACCAAATATCTGCGGGAAGAAATGCTAGAGCTACTTGAATCCCACCTATAAACTCCCGAAACTTTCCGGTTATGCAATCTGGTGTTGGGGATACAGGGGAAGCAATATATCTCACCCAAACTAACAATCCCTACATCCAGATGTATCCATCCGTCAACACATAACCAAGAAACCTTCGGAAATCGTGTACCTCAACCTTCGAAAAGCATCCGTTATACGAGTTATGGCAATACTCCCGAGCTCGCCCCAGTACTGGGTTATCGGGGTTATCTCACCAACAACTGTACAAAAGAGATTTTCGATGTCGGCAAAGCTCAGGTATTCCAGAACTGCAACGATAAAATTGTGACGACAACACCTCAGAGCTCGACTCCCCGGGTCAAAGCCACATAAATAGACAGGAGGCACCAAGAACAATGTTCTCGTCACAAAACCATTGGAACGATTCCAAGATACCCGCGTGATCCTAAAAAAAATTAGTGAAATTTGAGGAGAGGAAAGTCAAAACATCTACGTCAGGAGACCTCACCAGAGCGACGAAGGGACTGAGGAGTAAAAAGAATCCTACTCTCCGATATATATAATCCTAAGACTCAAAACATTTTTGTTCTAGACTCAACATCGCCAGGAAACAATCAAGCAGGGGGCTCCTAAGTCGGGGATGGCTCTGATTACCAACTTATAACACCCACGATGCGGCTATATCTCCCACGTGTCGAAGCACGACTTAGAGGCATAACCGCATAGTGGTTTTGTCGCAAGAAGGGTCATCTTCACACAATCCCATGTAATGAACAAGAATGGGATAAAGAGAGTTGGCTTACAATCGCCACTTCACACAATACATAATTTAAGATCATACATCATTCAAATACACTCATAGACCGGCTACGGTCAAGTACAAATGAAAAGAAGACAACCCCAAATGCTAGATTCCCGATCGTCCCGACTGAGCACCTCTATTGATCATCTGGAAACGATACATAATAACGACCAAGGGCCTCATCAAACTCCCACTTCAGCTCAGTTGTGCCATCTGCGCCGGTATCCTCGGCACCTGCATCTGTTTTGGTAGAATCTGTGAGTCACGAGGACTCAGCAATCTCACACCCGCGAGATCAAGACTATTTAAGCTCATAGGTAGGACAAAGGGTAATATGGTGGAGCTGCGGCAAGCACTAAGCATATATGGTGGCTAACATACGCAAGTGAGAGCGAGAAGAGAAGCAACGCGGCGGTCGAGAAGCTAGAAGCGATCAAGAAGTGATCCTGAAACTACTTACGTCAAGCATAACACAAACCGTGTTCACTTCCCAGACTTCGCCGGGAAGAGACCATCACGGCTACACACACGGTTGATGCATTTTAATGAAGTCAAGTGTCAAGTTATCTACAACCGGACATTAACAAATTCCCATCTGCCTCATAACCGCGGGCACGGCTTTCGAAAGATTATATACCCTATAGGGGTGTCCCAACTCAGCCCATCACAAGCTCTCACGGTCAACGAAGGATAAACCTTCTCCCGGGAAGACCCGATCAGTCTCGGAATCCCGGTTCGCAAAACATTTCGACAATGGTAAAACAAGACCAGCAAAGCCGCCCGATGCGCCGACAAATCCCGATAGGAGCTGCACATATCTCGTTCTCAGGGCAACACCGGATGAGACTAGCTACGAGTAAAACCAGCCCTCAAGTTTCCCCGAGGTGGCCCCGCAGGCAGCTCATTTCGGACCAACACTCGAAGGAGCACTGGCCCGGGGGGAGGCTAAAATAAAGATGACCCTCGGGCTCGCGAAAACCCAAGGGAAAAAGGGGTATAGGTGGCAAATGGTAAAACCAAGGTTGGGCCTTGCTGGAGGAGTTTTATTCAAAGCGAACTGTTAAGGGGGTCCCATAAATCACCCAACCGTGTAAGGAACGCAAAATCAAGGAACATAACACCGGTATGACGGAAACTAGGGCGGCAAGAGTGGAACAAGTCACCGGGCATAAGGCCGAGCCTTCCACCCTTTACCAAGTATATAAGGTGCATTAATTTAAATAGGAGATATTATGATATCCCAAAATATCCGTGTTCCGCCCAGGAACAAACTTCATCTTCACCTGCAACTAATAATGCTATAAGAGGGACTGAGCAAAAGCGGTGACATGGCCAAACAACGGTTGCTAGGACAGGTTGGTTAGAGGTTTAACATGGCAATAGGTAGGCATGGTAAACAATGGCAGGAAGGGCTAACATAGCGATAGAGAGAGTACTAGCAAGCAAAAATAGAAGTGATATCTAAGGTATGATCATCTTGCCTGCAAGGTTCTCTGAGTTGTCGAAGGCTGGATCCTCGTTAGCGTACTCAACAGGTTCCTCGTGCACGTACTCGTCTCCCGGCTCTACCCAAAGCAAGAACACAAGCAAGGAACCACAATAAATCACGGTGCAATGCATAGACATCATGATGCAAAACATGTCATGATATGCAAGAGGTGATATGCAAAGTGTATGCGTGCTTCGGAAGGAAAGATGAAGAACAAGGCATCCACTTGGCAAACCAAGTATGCCGCTGGAAAGATGAGATGGTTTCAGTTGGAATCGATATAGAGATCACCGGATTCGGATGCACGGTTTGCAAAAGACAAGCAAGACAAGATATGATGCAAACAGCAACATGGCCACTTGGATGCAAAGTATGAATAAGCTATAGCACCCAAACATATGAACAAGATGCATAACAGTGATGTACAGGAGATGCTCTACGAAACATGAACACTGAGCTCAATCTAAAAACCACTAGAGCATGACTAAAATAGCATGGCAATAATGCAAAAGATAACAGTTCTGCAGACTTAGTGGAATTACTAGGCATAGCAGAAACAGATTCATCATGGCATCTCTACAGGTTTGATTAACTCACTACCAGGCATGTCATGGCATGGAACAAGTACTAGCATGAAGTAGGCATGAAAAAGAAGCTACTCATGTGCAAAACAATCTCATGGCATGCTTGAAATAAACCACACAACAATGACAAGACAACATCATGATGTAAAATGACATGTTCATGAACTTGCTCAAATGCAGAAACTAATGCCACCACTGGATTGGTGGGATTTTTCTACCCCAAAAACATATATAATATGTTAGGGTTGCTGTAGAAAAATCATCACAAATGCATTAAGTTAGACCTGCCCTATATGGTAAATGACAGAAATGGCATATTCCATAATTTGAAACGTCTAGAAATGGACTTGCCCGAAATGGATTGATTCCATATGCCAGAAATGGAATATTCACTGGGAACAGAAATAAAACAAATAAAAAAATAAATAAAAAAACACACAGGCTAAGAGAGTATGACAGGTGGGGCCACCCTGTCATACGCACAGTGCAAAGGAATGGAAAATGGGGAGGAAGATATATGCAGCGGCGGGGGATCGAACCCGGGTCTCCCTGGTGTGGCTCTGCTTCGGCAACCACTGGGCTAGGTAGGTGGTTCTGATAGGAAAAGGGCTTCGGCTCCTTTTAGACAGGCACCAGGTCGAGTAACTCTGTTTCAAACAGAGAAGACGACGGCGCCGGCGAGGGAAACGGCGGCAATCCAGCGGGCACAGGGCCTCCGGCGGCCGTGCGGAAAGGGGAATGGATGCGTGCATCTACGAGGGAAAGCAGGGGCGCTCGAGCTCGAGCAGTTGCTCGACTCGGGGCCATGGCGTCCGCGGCGAGCGGCGGAGGAACTCGCCGGAGCTGCGGGAGGCTTGCGGTGTGCGCGCGAGACGTGAACGAGTGTGCAAGAGAGCTACGGGAGCACGACGAGGGGAACCCAAAGCGGGGACACGCAAACACGCTACGGACGAACATTGCTGCACAACTACATTCAGAGAACGCCGGAGCACTGCGGGCGCGGGAAAGACACGAATCGGACGCACCCTACGGTTGCCTAAATGCCAGGGAAAGGATGGGAGAGGGAGGTGCGCTACCAACCTCACCCAAGGACACGAATTGTTCGACGGAGACGAGCTGACGGCGACGAATCCGAGCTCTGAACCTTGGCGCGTTTCTGACCGAGAGGAAGGAGGAAGCAGGGGACGTCGATGAACTCGTCGTCCGGGCACCGTAGTCGATGTCGTGGAAGGAGACGACTACGAGGAAGACGAAGGACACGATCGGCAGGGTTGGGAGTGGCCGGAGAGCACGCGGTGACGAGGCGCGCTCTCAGGTGCGCTCCGGACGGAGCGGATGCGGTGGATCTGGTGGCTAAACTCACCTGGCGGCAGCGAAGAGAGGAAGAGGGAAACCCTAGGGGTTGTGTGGACACGAAGAGGGGATAAAAGGGGGGCTAGGGCGACGGGTGGAGCACGGCGTCGACGCGGCCGTGGCCATGTGCGCGCGCGGCGTGAGCTAGACGAAAAGGTGAGAGGCGGGTGCGCTGTAGCCAGTGGCTGACTAGTGGGGTCGCGAGTGCCACGTGGGCGTACGGGCTGCGGGGTAGCGAGGCGACCCGGTGAGAAACGACGAGGGCGCGAGCGGGCTGGCTGGCTGCGCTGGCTGGGCTGGCGGGCTGCGCTGGCTGGGCTGGCGGGAGGCCCAGGGGGGGCTGCTGCGCTGGCTACTGCTGCTGCTTCATTTCTATTTTTTTAAACAGAAATGGAAACAGAAAAGCTCAGGGAAAAAGGAGAGGGGTTGGAGCATAAAGAAAATATTCTCCAACTCCTGGAATTATCCACTATTTTAATAAATTGCATTGGGCATTTTTAGAGGTAGAAAAATAAGACAAGTTTGAATTATATTCAAACTTGTGTCATTTTTGAACCTGACCAAAGCAACTTCAAATAAGGATATATTTAGCAGAGGGGTTTAGGGAAAGGAGCAAGATTTACAGGGAGAAGATGAACATTAATAGAGAAAGGAAAATTAGCACTTGATAAAAGAAAGAAGTAGAGGGAAGGAGGAGAAGTGATGGTGCAATGGTTGAAAGGGGGGACAAGGTCATGCCCATGATGCTCATGGCAACAACATGAGTGACAAAATGCAACATGAGATGGCATGAGATGAAAATGCACTATATGATGAGGATGAATGCAAAATGACAAGAGGCACAAATGCAATATAGTAAGGAGAGCATGACAAAGAAAAGAATAACACACATAACCAAAACAAGATGAGGCCAAGCATGACAAAACCCACAAGAATTGGATGAAGGTCAAGTTGATATATTGCCAAAATGGGACATGTTACATCTGGGGGTGTTACATTACTAAACTCCGCCTCATACTCATCCACACTCACATCTCCTTGCTGAATGTTGTTGATCGCCACTAACATTTCCTCCTTGAATGATTCTGGATAATACCTAGTGGTGACCTGCTGCACAAGGAACTCCCAAGTAGCTTCCCCATGAACAGGATCATGAGCTGCATGTACTCCTCTCCACCATGCACTAGCCAGGCCTTTAAGTTGGAAGGGTACAAAAAGAACTCTCTTACATTACGATAACTTCAAAGCATCTATATACATATCCATGGTCTGCAGCCAAGAAGCTGCTTCCATAGGTGTACCCGTCCCATGAAATTCATCGGTATTTAGTCTAATCCATTCCTTTAGCTTCATCCCTTGGCCATCATCTTTGCCATGATTACTCGAATGGTTCGCATTTGCATCCTCCTCATGATGACTTTCTTCGGCCTCTTCATCTACACAGGCAGTCCGACGAGTACATTGTTTTGGCCGCATAGCACTCTCTCTTTAAAAAATACTCCCTCCGTAAACATATATAAGAGCGTTTATATCACCAAAGTAGTAATCTAAATGCTCGTATATTAGTTTATGGAGGGAGTAATAACCAAGCAAACAAAACCAGTATCATCAAAACATAGTTATTCTTACATAACAATAAGATCAAGAAGAAAACAAATAATCATAAGAAATCGTTCGAAATGCATGTCCCATGAACCCATCCTATTGTGCATGTGTGTCAATTTTTTTTAGAACCTAGATCAAGCTTTACTATTTTTGTAAACCATTTACGAGTGACTTGAGGCTCATTGTTGGAGGTGACTCAAAGGGAGAATAGTGTGAGCCACTTGTTGGCGCTTTAGAGCTTTTGTTTTGGTACCCCTCCAATGGGGATTAGCACCCCGAAAGAGTGTGAAATTCGTTATAATTTTTGCCTCCTTGACTAACTTGTGGTTATCTCTCTCCCACACCTTTACTTGTGGTGTATGCTGGTGGGCTTGCTAACTAGCTTGTTGCTTATCTTGCTTGCCATATAGGTTGCTCTCTGTTAGTTGCACATCTAAAGAACCTACTTTATCCGCTTTACCCTGAAATTGGCAACTAAGCTCAAATTTCGTGGCCACCTATTCACCCCCACCCCCTCTAGTCGGCCAATTTCATCATTTCACCATATATGTTGTTCTCGCCATAGGTTGCATATCTAGAAAACCTACTTTATCTACGTAAAATTTGGTAACTAAATTCAAATTTTGTAATCTCCCATTCACACCCCCAAGTCGATCATGCGAACCTCTCGCGACTTGTACCACAAAACCGAGGGCAATCCATTCGTGTTGTTGCATTGCTGGTTCAAGACGAATGGGCAAAGCAAGTGGGCAACCATTGCCCATTCTGCCAAGACCGCCAACACCAAATCGGGTGATGATGGTGTTGATCCAACCGATGGAGGGCTTGCACCATCCACATGTGTGCCTAGATTGAGGGGGTTGGAGACCGATAAGGAGAAACAAGAAGGGTGACGGCCAAGATATTGGACAAGTTCAAGGACATCATGGCGAAGGAGGAGGCGTGTTCCAAGTTAAAAGGACCAAAATGTCGCCTAGAGGAGGGTGAATAGGCGTTTCAAGAACTTTACGAATCTGGCTTTATCCTAATGTGGAAATAAACTAGGCGTATACTTTTCAAGCACAAATTCTAAATGTACTAGGCTAAACTAACTGCACCAAAAACTAACTCTTAAACAAGATAACCATTGAAGAAAATAATAACCACTAATAAGCAATACAGACTTACACAAGTTATATCACAAAATCTATGGAAATGAATGGTACAAAGCTAGCAATTCACACTAGGCACAAGATATATCAATAATCTCAAGTATGAATTATAGAAACTAAAGTGTAAACCTAAACAATTGCTACAATGATATATACAATCTAGATGATGCTTGCAAGGTCAAGTGACCAGAGTAAATGACAAGTAATAAGCCGGTATTAAAGGTAATCGAAGACACCGGGGAGAAGGATGTATCGTGATGTTCACTTCCTTGAAGGGAAGCTAATCACCATTGGAGGATGGATGTTACCATGAATACGCCTTCATTGCTTCAAAACATGATCACCAAACTCAACGTATGAGCATAATCTCATCTTTGAGCCATATATAGAATTCTTATATTTAGGCATTCTCTCAAGATCTTGATCCATCATTGTTGAACATGTTGTTATTGCATCTACATCTATAGGGTTAGGGTCTTGTATCTATACCTACAACGCCTCCCCTCTCCCCGTATATTTGTACATATTGGGAGATAAGTAGAGGTCGGCACCCCTTGTACCTATCTATGTGCACCTACCTGAGATCAATGAGATACCGATGCATGCAATCCCAATCTTTCCATCTAACATGGTATCTGTTTAGCACGCCGATCCTTGCCTAGCTTTTGCGAACTCCTGTCGCCATCGCTGCATCACCGCCGCCACATCTTGCCACCACCGCACCTCCCTCCTCCCACTGCAGTCGTTGTTCCCCTCCTTCCGCCGCTGCTCCCTCCCCCCCTTCTTCCACCCAAACCCTAAACCCCTCCAACCAAGCCGCCGCCCCCTTCTCTCAGTCGTCGCCACCTCCCCAAAACCCTAAACACTTCCCCACACCGCCGCCATGGGCTCCCCATCGTCCTCCATCTCTGGCGCCTCGAACCCATTCGTCGGCCCCGACCCTCCATCTGTCTCCAACATCCGCGATCTCAACATCTTCGATCACGTCCCTATCTGTCTTGATCAATCCAAATCCTCCTACTACGCATGGAATACCTACTTCAACCTTGTCTTCAGCAAGTACTTACTCACCGAGCACATCAACGGCTCCATCGACACCGAGGTCATGAAGGGCGACCCGGAGTGGTCTGACATCGAGGCTATGCTCATCTGGTGGTTTTACCTTACCATCTCGAAGGACATATTCCACACGGTCGTCTCCGAGGATGATGATGCATGCTCTGTGTGGAAAAAAATCAACGTGCTCTTCACCGACAACAGCTCCAATGGCTCGTTTTTCTGAAGCAAGAATTTTTTGGATGCCATCAGGATGACTCCTCCATTGAAGACTATTGTATGCACCTCAAGATGCTTGCTGACGAACTTTGCACATCGGTGCCAAGGTTTCTGATGAGCTCATACTTAACACTCTCACCACCGGCCTCAACGAGGACTTCGGCAATGCTGCATCTAACCTCGCCTTGTTGTCGAATCCAACCTTCCACACCGTCGTTGCATAACTACATTTGGAAGAACGTCGGATGAAGAAGGTGAAGATGTGGGTGCAGCACACCGCCCTTGCCGCCGACACATCTCGTGGTGCGGTCGTGCCACCGCAGCTGGTACAATAGCAGCGGCGGCCTCCTATGTCGCGGCCTTCTTCCATACGTCGCATGCATAATAGTAGCAGGCCAGAGGTGGGCGGCACAACAAGTGCGGCGGCCGCCCCAAGCAACAGCAGCAACATGATTACGGGGGCTCGCCATCCTCAGTCCTCCCCGCTCTGGACCTTCAGCACCAACCCATGGACAGGGGTAGTCCATGCCTACTCCATGTCGGTGTTGTGACTGCCCGCTCCCAGCCTCCTTGGCCCCTATCCGGCTGGCTGTCAGGCACACGCAGCACTCCAGCAGCTCGTGGGCTTCTTCTTGTTGCCCCCACCGACCGGTGGCTACCCCTTGCTGCCACCCTCTGGTGGCTTCGTCTACCCACAACAACCAATGTCCACTCCGTGGTATCCCTCCCTCCTTGCAGCACTTCACTCGGCACCGTCTCCGGGCAACTGCAGTGGTGGCGGTGACTGGTACATGGACACGGCCACCACCGCTCATATGTCACCGCATCCTAGTAACCTCACCTCTTTCTATCCCGTTAACACATCTACTCGTAGCACCTCGGTGACGGTACCTCTCTACCAATTACTCATGTCAGGCATAGTTCTTTTCCATCATCATCCATGCCATTAACTCTTTCTAATATATTTGTTTCTCCTGCACTAATTAAAAATCATGTTTCCGTTCGATCTTTTACTCATGAAAATCCTATCACCGTTGAATTTGATGAATTGGGTTTTTTCTGTTAAGGACGCCCATACCTGGATGGTTCTTCACCGATGTGACATCCCTGATGAGCCCCGTTCCACTCATCATCGACCTCCATGGTCGCCTCCGTTGCCCTCTCCACTGGTGTGGGCCTTTAGCACGCTCGTCTGGGTCATCCCAACCCCGCCATGTTTCGTCATATTCCTAGGAGTTTTTCATTCACATGTAATAAGTTCAACGATCATACTTGTCATGCTTGCTGCCTCAGAAAGCATGTTCATCTTCCTTTCAATGCATCCACAACTATTTCTTCTTTTCTGCTTCAATTACTTCATAGTGATGTATGGACATCGCCGGTTGCAAGTAACACCAGCTATCTTTGTTACCTTGTGATCCTAGATGACTTCTCTCACTTTGTGTGGACATTTCCCCTACACCGCAAATCTGATGTCTTAGCTACACTCACAACATTTTATTCCTATGTCACCACATAATTTGGTCGACCCATACTTGCTCTTCAAACCGATAACGAAAAATAATTTGACAACGTTGCTATTCACAATCTTCTCACATCTCATGGCACCATCTTTTGCTTAACTTGTCCCTACACTTTGCAATAGAATGGTCGTGCTGAACCCATCCTATGCACTCTCAACGACTGCATCAGTACCCTTCTCTTCCATTCAAATTTACCCCCATGATTCTGGCCTAATGCACTCGCCACCACCACTCTTCTCGGCCTTGCCGTCCCCGTTGGAACTATGCCCCTTACCAGATGTTATTCGGTACTCCTCCATCGTATGATGGTCTTTACATATTTGGGTTCCTCTGTTATCCCAGTATCACGTCCACCACCATACATAAGCTCGCCCCTCGCTCGCTTGCTTGTATTTTTTGGGCTACCCTTCCAACACCAAAGGTTACCGGTGCTATGATCCCATATCCCACCGTGTGTTCACTTCAAGGCATGTGTACTTTGACAAGAAGGTTTTTCCTTTTCAGCAGGTACCATCTTCTACAGACTCCTCGTCGGAGCTCCTCGATGCACCCCCGACGTGGCCTTGTACCCGGTCAAGGCCTACCCCTACTATCACCCTTAGCAGGTTGCTTCCTCCATCGGGTCATGTTGCGGCTGCCATGGCGGCCCCTTTGGGCGTGCGGCTGCCACAGCAGCAGTTTCTGGTTTGGCTGTCATGGCACCATTTTTTGCTGCTTCGCCAGTTCTGCGCCACGGCACCGTTTTTTGCTGCTTCGCTAGTTTCACGCCATGGCAACAGTCTAGTCCGGTCGCCACGGCAGCAAACTCAGTGATCGTTCTACCCTGACAATCTCGTCCTCATCCTCACGCATTGTTGCACCCATCCCTCCGTCGGACACCTCTCGCCGCCTCCTGGCATGACGACATGGCCCGTGTTGTTCTGCACTGTCCCAGCAGGTGCTACACCTCTGATGAGTATGTGTGTACCGCATTGAACTCGCCGTTGTCACCCATTCCCTCATCTGCTCATGCGGCCCTTTGTGACCCGCATTGGCTCGCCGCGATGCGCGAGGAGTTTGACGCCTTACAATGCAACCACATGTGGCAACTTGTTCTGCGGCCTCCCCATGCAAATGTCGTCAGTGGGAAATGGATGTTCCGCTACGAGACACGCCCAAATGGTTCTATTGAGCACTACAAGGCTTGATGGGTGGTCCGTGGTTTTCGACAACACGGCGTTGTTGAATTCACTAACATCTTCCCCTCGGTTTTCAAGCCGAGCACGTTTCGCGTTGTTCTACAGTTGGCGGTCTCTCATGCGTGGCCAATGCATTAGTTGGACATCTAAAGGAAATATGCCCTAGAGGCAATAAGAAATTTGTTATTTTATATTTCCTTATTTCATGAGAAATGTATATTATTCATGCTAGATTTGTATTAACCGGAAACTTGATACATGTGTGGATACATAGACAAAACACCGTGTCCCTAGTAAGCCTCTACTAGACTAGCTCATTAATCAAAGATGATTAAGTTTCCCAACCATAGACATGTGTTCTCATTTCATGAACGGGATCACATCATTAGGAGAATGATGTGATGGACAAGACCCATTCGTTAGCTTAGCATAATGATCGTTCAGTTTTTTGCTATTGCTTTCTTCATGTCAAATACATATTCCTTTGACTATGAGATTATGCAACTCCTGGATACCGGAGGAATGCCTTGTGTGCTATCAAAAGTCACAACGTAACTGGGTGATTATAAAGATGCTCTACAGGTATCTCCGAAGGTTTTTGTTGGGTTGGCATAAATCGAGATTAGGATTTGTCACTCCGAGTATCGAAGAGGTATCTCTAGGCCCTCTCGGTAATACACATCATAAGAAGCCTTGAAAGCAAAGTGACTAATGAGTTATTTGCAAGATGATTTATTACGGAATGATTAAAGAGACTTGCCGGTAACGGTATTGAACTAGGTATGAAGATACCGACGATCGAATCTCGGGCAAGTAACATACCGATGGACAAAGGGAATAATGTATGTTGTCATAACGGTTCGACCGTTAAAGATCTTCATAGAATATGTAGGATCGAATATGGGCATCCAGGTTTCGCTATTGGTTATTGACCGGAGAGGTGTCTCGGTCATGTCTACATAGTTCTCGAACTCGTAGGGTCCGCACGCTTAACGTTCAATGACGATATAGTATTATATGAGTTATGTGATTTGGTGACGGAATGTTGTTTGGAGTCCCGGATGAGATCACGGACATGACAAGGAGTCTTGAAATGGTCAAGAGGTAAATATTGATATATAGGACGATGGTATTCAGACACCCGGAAGTGTTCCGGAGAGTACCGGGTACATATCGGTCACCGGAAGGGGTTCCAGGCACCCTCAGCAAAAGATATGGGCTTAATGGGCCAAGGAGGGGACAGACCAGCCCACAAGGGGCTGGTGCGCCCCTCCACCAGGCCGGCCGGCCCTAGGGAAAGGAAAGGGGGAGGGCAAGTCCCTCCTTCCTTCCTCTCCTCAAGGGAGAAAGGAAAGGGGGGCGCTACCTCCCCCTTCCTTCCCCTGGCGCCTATACAAGGAAGGGGGAGGTTGAACCAGGGCAGGAGCCCAAGTGGGATTCAGCCCCACTTGGGGCGCCCCTTCGCCTCTCCCCTCTCCCTACCACCTATATATATGAGGAGGGGGCGCCTAGCACACCCAAGACATTATCTTAGCCGTGTGCGGCGCCCCCCTCCACAGTTTACGCCTCCGGTCATAATTCGCAGTGCTTAGGCAAAGCCCTGCGGAGATCACTTCACCATCACCGTCATCACGTCGTCGTGCTGGCGGAACTCATCTACTTCCTCGACACCTTGCTGGATCAAGAGGACGAGCGACGTCATCGAGCTGAACATGTGCAGAACTCGGAGGTGTCGTACGTTCGGTACTTGATCGGTTAGAGCTAGAAGAAGTTCGACTACATCAACCGCATTGTCAAAAGCTCCCGCTTACGGTCTACGATGGTACATAGACACACTCTCCCCCTATCATTGCTATGCATCTCCTAGATAGATCTTTCATGAGCGTAGGAAAATTTTTGAATTTGCACGCTACGTTCCCCAACATCTCCAACGCGTTCCTGCATGGTCACCTTGCTGAGCAGGTGTTCTGCTAGCAGCCCACCGATTTCGCCGATGCCGCTCATCCGGATCATGTGTTCCTGCTTTCCCACTCACTCTACAGGCTCAAGTAGGTACGACAAACGTAGTACCAGCGCATCACTGCTTTCCTCAAGCAACTTGGTTTTCGATCAACCCGCTCTGATGCCTCATTGTTTGTCTACCATCAGGGCGCTGCTACCGCATACCTTCTGCTCTACATCGACAACATCATCCTGGCGGCGTCCTCCATCAAGCTCCTTCAATAGCTCACTACTCGCCTACGTGACGAGTTCGCCCTCAAGGATGTGGGGCCCCTGCACTACTTCCTCGGCATCAAGGTCGTCCGGCGCATTGATGGGTTTTTTCGGCATTAGTAGAAGTACGCCCACGAGCTGCTCGAGCGGGCTGGCATGCTCAATTGCAAGCCCATCGACACGCTGTCGACACGGAGGCCAAGGTTTCTGCTCTGGAGGGATCACCTACCTCTGACGTTGCGTTCTACCGCTCCATTCTCGATACCTTGCAGTACCAAACGCTTACACGACCGTACTTGTAGTATGTTGTCCAATAGGTGTGCCTTCACATGCACTCCCCGCGAGACTCTCGCTGGACTCTGGTGAAGTGTATTCTTTGGTATATACACGGCACCATGGCACTGGGAATCACCGTGGCGACATCCTCCTCCACCGACATAGTCGCCTACTTAGATGCAAACTGGGCTGGCTACCTCGACACCCGTCGCTCTACGTCTGGCTATTGTGTCTACCTTTGGCCCTCGCTTATTTCGTGGTCATCCAAGCAACAACCTACGGTCTCTCACTCGAGTGCTGAGACGGAGTACAGGGCAGTGGCTAACACCGTTGCTAAGTGCTCCTAGCTCCGTCGGTTGTTGCAGGAGTTACTTTGTGAGGTCCACAAGGCCACGATCGTCTACTGCGATAATGTCTGTCGTTTACCTCTCCGCCAATCCAGACCATCATCGATGAATGAAGCACATTGAGATCGACATTAACTTCGTTCATGACCAGTTGGTGCTTGGGCGTATTCGAGTTTTGCATGTATCCACCGCTCAACAGTTCACCGATGCTATGACGAAGGGCCTACCAGCATCAACCTTCGAGGAGTTTCGGTCCAGTCTTTGCATCTCCAGCGACGTTTTGACTACGGAGGGTGTTGAACATGTTGTTATTGCATGTACATGTATAGGGCTAGGGTCTTGTATCTATACCTGCCACGCCTCCTCCCTCCCCGTATATTTGTACATCTTGGGAGACAAGTAAAGGCCGTCAAGAGATCAGTGAGATATATCGATGCATGCAATCCTAATCTTTCCATCTAACAATCATGGCTCAACTCATTAGCCTAAGCATGGAAACCTCCGAGATCCTCCAATGGACTCCATCTAGATCACATTTAGTTCATCACATGGAATTCATCTTGATCATATTTGATTCAATCACTGAACTCAATCTTGATGCATGTTATCAAAACTACACACAAGGACTACATGCACTTCCACAAGCTCAATGAGATGAAGGGGGGGAAGAAATTGGAGAGGTGTCACATGTTCATGGAGATGCAAAATAAGAAGGTTAAGCTCGAGGGGAGGAACATTGCTATAGGAAGCTTATGAGGAGCAAAAGATGTATGTCGGGGCGGTCGACTTGGGGCGCTTTTGGTTGAAATCTCTGAAAGTGTTTGCATTGCATACTTGTTCCACTTCAGTCTGGTTGAGCAGAAACAGGCAAAAAAGCAACATCTGCACTTAGTTTGGTTGCCCGCACCGAAGCTGCCTGCATTAAGGGATCGATTTTGGCACGGTGTTTGTTGTCCTGCATTGGCTCGGCGCATGCAACTACACGGTGTTTGATTGTATACACGTGATATGATCAAGAGTTAACGATCTACATATTTCACATAGTTAACACACAGTTACTTGGACTACTTCACCGTGGACAGGTGCTCGAGAACCAGGTCCTGCGTGCTCCGCGGCACCACCATGTTGCGCCTCTCACTCTCGCAGAGCTCGGACTCCCTCGCCTTCCTAAACGTCGTGGAGCTCTTCCCGGCGTCCAAAATAGCTACAAACATGAACACAAAATTAATCATCTAGGGTCAACCAAACTACGAATCGATCGTCTGAATGGAACCATAACATCTATACATATTTTTTGTGTAGAGCTTATCTCGAATTCGAAGCATCATTGTGTAGATTGGAAGGGACGGGAAAGAAGGGGATTAGAGAGGAGGTTACTTAGGTATGAGAAGATAACAGGTATCGGGTGTGGAGTAGCTCACATCCCTCATGTATCTTCTCGTGCAACGGGACCCACCACTTGCGCTCAATCTGGCTCGTCTCAGCCTGGCTTGCTGAAAACGGTCGATTCGGCCGTTCCTAGCGCGCCTGGCTGAGAGGTGCTTTGAGGTTCGTGCTATGCGGGTCAAATAGTAAACGCAATCAAATAGCCCATTTTCATCCCATGCGGGCCTTGCTGGACCTAAAATACAGGCAACCAAACACATCTTTGGATCCCTTTGGCCAGTAGTTGCATTTGTTTACAACTATTTAATTGCATGATCGAATTACTTTCAATCTAGACAAAATTTGATAAACAGCGAAGGCAGGACAAGACTGGATATTTGGTGACTTCTGAACATTTGGCGACTTCGGTTGGATGGCCTCCGCCCGACCGGATGTCCACGTACACGTCTAAGACATGTTTGCGGACATTCGATGATCCGATGCATGAGGCAAATGTAGCATTAGTGTGTGTGGGCGCGCACCCAAATAGATTTGCGTCCTCTTCTAATTAAATCAAAACACAAATTCTAAGGCAGATCGAATGAACGGGTTAGGAGTTTCGGTAACCAGTTGTGCAATTGATTCTATGTAGGTGTATATGGACTGCTGTACGACAAACATGGAGCCAACAAAATCTCACTGCTTGCATGTATGTATGTGCAATGAACTCAACTCAGGTGAAGTGAACAGAAGGGTGCTCAAATTACACCCACTAAATGAATGAACAACACCACTTCTGAGGGGTCATGTTTTGAACTAAAACCACGACGAGTAAATTGGAACGGAGGGAGTATGTGCAATGAACTCAACTCAGGTGAAGTGAACAGAAGGGTGCTCAAATTACACCCACTAAATGAATGAACAACACCACTTCTGAGGGGTCAAGTTGAAACAGCAAAAAGGAACCTAACACGGACCCCCTTTCCCTTCCCTTACATCCATCCCCCGAAACAAAACCATAGACAGTACAACATCACCCCATCGTTCCACCACAACCACTACCACCACCACCACCAAAGCATCTATACACACTTTACAAAACACTGGCCTCTCCTACCTCACATGGAACTCTTTCTCCTCACCAAAACAAAACCAAGAGCAGGAGGTGGAGCCAGCACATAATGCACAGTATAAGATTCTATTGTCAGCACAACGACGCCTCCATCGTCTCATCCACTTCTTCCCCATTTCAAATGTGTTCTGTTGTTTGCCTGTCCTCCGATGCCGAACCTGGGCGTCAAGACGGGTCTCATGCAGCACGTTTCTGCGAGCCAAGGTCAACCCTGTGCTCTTGGTTGTCAACACGGGCAGATGCTTGTCAGATTACCAGATATACTTTAAATCAATGTCTTTGATATGTGCAGGTGAATCCTGATTTCTCTATCGCTACGAGCCCTTAAAGCTGTCATCTTTCAGTGACCAAGAAAACAAATGACCATTGGCATCCCCGCTCAGAAGCTGCTTCAGGTCGGGCGGTATACAAAGGGCAGTCACCGGGTGCTTGTGTGATTTGAGAACCTTTTGAAGAATTAGCCTGTATTCCAGCGTCTGGACATCCAGACCCGGCCCTCCATAGGTGGTTGTTGGGGATTTGTTTTTGTTGTTTGCTGCCTCATCAGACGTGCAGTGCACCATCTTCCATACCTTCACAGCACCACTTTGATGGCCTGTCACATACCAGTTTGTATCCTGCCAGTCTGAGTGTGTCGTGCTTGCCACAGATAAGATGAGATCAGAAGGAAGCTGAGAGGTGTTCACCACAGCAAGACAGTCTCCGTTGACGCTCCAAACAGCAAAAAGAACACCAGCACCAGTCAGAATCTCACCATTGAGGTTGTTCACATGTAATGCAGACACTGATGCTGGGAACCTAGGCAGCTGCTTCACAAAGACCAGGCCTGTCAGGTCCCACAAGATGACGGAACAATCGTCAGAGCCTGAGACTATTAACGAGTAAGGCTGGCTGACATAGATGCATGTTATTTTGGCAGTGTGAGCACACAGGGCTTTCTCCATCCTCAGGAGACGACGAATGCCATCCTTCACAAATCTCCATACTGCAACTACTCCGTCATCACCACCTGTGGTGAGAATGTTGCCATCATGGCTCACTCCAGTGCACTGAATTTGACTACCACCATGAAGGTTCTCATGTGTTGATTGAAGTCTATCCTGATCATATGTCAATATTCTCAAGCTGCGGTCAGGAAATCCCCATGAGATGTACTCACTGTAAGCAACTGGCTTGAGCAAGCTGTTTGATGCGGCAATTAGGATCTTGTCATTGTAGGTCACGATCTGGGACACTGATGATGCTGTCTTGCGGATCTCTTGGTGTGTGAGATAGGTGCTGTACCGTAGAGGATGAGGAGGAATTTTCCTGTCAGTCCGTCGCTGTGGATGGGCTTTTTGGAATAACTGTTTGGGGGTCTGGCCAAAGTGATTGATCTGTGCCAGTATCGAAGCCTTCATGGTAGGATCTGATACTGCATCTATGTCAACATTGCCTTCATATGTATAGTGATAGAAAACATTGACGGCATCTTCAGCTGCCTGCCATACACAAAAGAAAATAGCCATTACAAATGCAACCAATGAATAAAAGCGGAAGTTACAAAGTGGAATATGGAAGACCGTTAACATTAATACTCCTTTTGCTTCACTTTATACTTCACTCTGTTTGATATTACAATACTGTCCACAAATATATACAAATAGTTCTCTGCCAACATGGGACACAATAGAAATAAATGATCAAAACTAAATCTCAGGGAGCATGAAAAACACAAACCTATATCCAAATAATTCCATTGTAAAAACAATATACTTGATCTAATCACAAACATGTGTGTGCTATCATAATGATGGAAATGGAGCTCCTTGAATCACAAACATGTATTTGCTATCGTAAAAACAATATACTTGATTTAATCACAAACATGTATGGAGTATGTGCTATCACAAGGACTAGGGGAAAGATAAAAATTACAGGAGCCTGAGATGCTATATATACCTTTCCTCTCTGCTTATATCCAAAAATAAGATCAATCCAATGATGCAGATTCTCAGATACATAGTCTGATTCCAGAGCTTCCCGGTGTTTTCTAATAAATTCTCTGGTGCTACCTTTCGCCCAAGGTGGCAAAACAACATCACCGACCTGAGAGCATTATTTCACAAAGTTTAGATGCTTGGCTCAAAAAGCT
Organism: Triticum dicoccoides; assembly: GCF_002162155.2. Lineage (NCBI taxonomy): Eukaryota > Viridiplantae > Streptophyta > Magnoliopsida > Poales > Poaceae > Triticum > Triticum dicoccoides. The sequence goes on from NC_041389.1 coordinate 583,313,325, forward strand.
GAGCCTTGGTTAGAGTATCAGCATTACACCCAGCACAAAGAGTAGTGAACTTCTGTCAAAGTAATACCTTCTCTCCTGATTGTTTCTCCCCCAAGTCCAGATTAAACCGGTTCTCCAAAAACTCGGGCAGATAATAGAACTCAGGAATGAGCTCTTTCACATCTGATGTGTTGCTCTTACCAGCAGCGCTTGTCCATGTATCTTTCACACTATTGAACAACCTGTCTGCATGGTCGAATTGTCCACCCTGCAGTTTCTGGTTTTCCATGCTGAATGGAGGCAGCCTTAGAAGATAGAAAAGAACAATCCCAGCACTTGAATAATGAGAACCATAATGGAACTTTGGTACATCAGGGTCATCCCAGCTATCATATCTGAAAGTAACGGAAGAGGGTAGTCAGTTGATGTTAGATGTTGGGAAGCACTGAAGACAGTAGATATTTTTCACCAACTGAAAAAGAAAAGAACAAAAGAAGTATTTCTGATAAGTGTTAGATGAACAAACCTCTTACGGAATTCCTCTTCTCCTCCCTTTGTTTGACATCCCATTGGCTTATCAAGCTTACGGAAGCTCTGGGGGTTACCCAAATCTAAGTTATCGCTTTCGTAATCTGCAAGAACCCATGGAAATACTGGGTACTGTGTAAGGTCACTATAGCCCCGACCGGCAAGTGTATTTAGATGCATGAGATACTGGAAGTTGGTAATTTCTCCACTTTGCCATCTTTTGGAAAAAGATTTTGCCATAACTTTGAAAAGGCGGCTCCCCTCACCGCTATCCTGCTTTGAGGAAGCTGATATTGTCGTGTCCAACCTGTGGAAAGCCATGTTTATTATCAAGTTCCTTCACTCGACATCCTAACGATAAGTAAAGGTGACAAATGAAAACATTAAAATGCCAAATCCTACAAGTTCAGATCGTTCACAAAAGATGAAGATAAAATCCTTTCACTGCCTCCTGAGCTATTAATTACAAGAGACCATTCAGGAAGAAACATTGATAGGAAACAGCTCTAGTTAAACACAGGAACCGGGCAAGATCTGCCTAATAAGAACTCAGATTTCATAAATTTACATGTATTTGCAGTTGACTGGCTGGTTTTGACCGACTGCACCCACTTCTCAGAAAACACTAATTTCAGACAATACTGAAACATAAACCTACTATGCTAGCCAATGAAAGACACGAACCAGTTATACTAGTAAGAACTAAGAAATGATAGAATCTTAACATTAAGCAAGTGTGCATAGAATTAACTCAACGTATATAACTGCAAAGGGTTAAGAATACAAACATGCTATTCCGTGGGAGGTTCATGGCAATCAGAGTTCTGAAAACTTCCTCCCTCTCTTTTTTGTGGAAAACTAGAAGCTCATTACACCCATCCATGCTGAAAATCTCGATTGCAACAGGTCGAAGCTGATAGTCACGTTTCAGGAGCTCATGGACACTATCAAGCTTCCACATATGCCATGGATGAGGCAGGTTGCTGCTATTGCAAAGATTTTCCTTACCCCAAGCACCTCCATTGTATGCCCATGCTCTACCACCAAGTGAGTCCTTTGCAGTTGCACCCCATGGTAAAGGTGATTTCTGCTGGGGATCAATGCTTCCCATTATATCCTTTTTCACACCTAAAGCCTGATCAATGACAGAAAGCTCATCTTGATCGGCCTTTTCGCAAATGCAGTTGGAATCGTCAATGTAGAAGTTCTCAATAATGTATAAGCAAAGCTCCCCGATAAGAAATATACCATCGTGCTTGTCAAGACCAGCAACACGTTCACAATTGTACTTATGCCTGATCTTTTCAGAAGGTTCCATATAAGGCCTGATAAGATATTCTCCGTTGTCAAGCAACTCCTTATCTGATTTATCCTCTGAGGTTCTCGTATCAGTACCTTTAACTGAAGGTGGTTGTCTTGGTGAATATAACTCAGATTTACCTTGGACACTCTCTGACATGTGATAAGAAAAGGAACTTGATTTTGCTCCGAAATCATTTGCAGAGTGAAGACTCTGTTCATTGATGCTGCTTTTATCATCAGTCCAGCCAATTGGAGGTGACGCTGTGCTTCCTCCTTTGAATATGTCATCATCCTCTTTGAAAGATGCAAAATCAGCAGCATCAAGTTCCCTCTGCTCAGTGTCATAGGTCAAAAGATTCAAGCCCGACATTGTATCTGACCCAGATGTCATCATGTCTCCATCCTCTTTCTTGGCTCTAGTAACATCATCAAACCCCAGGCTGCTGGTTAGAACATTCTGAATAGTATCTATCTTAAATTTGGAGTTCTCAAGTTTCTTCCGCATTCTATATGGTCCTTCAACAGCACATAACTGCCATGCAGGTTCTGTGGATACTTGACAAATGGGGAAAATACCTCTTTCATGTACAAGCTGTTGAATTTGGCTCTGCCACTCACTTTCTCCATGCAATATCCATCCATATTTGTCTTGACGAATTGCCCTCAGCTCTGTGGACATCACATCACGAACCAAATCAAGATTATACCTCCGTTCATTTATCTGCTCCCAGTGCCTGGCATCTAGCTTTACAATTTCGCGTGATTTCCGTCCCATCTCCTTCTTGCGCCTGACTTCCATGCCTTTTATTCTCACCCCAGGAAATTTTGCTGAGCCAGTAATGTACTGAACCCACATTATTAAAGCACACTGGTCTAACACTTTACTAATTGTTTGCTGGGAATTCTCGAGCCACTCAAAAAACACGGATGTACTCCCAGTCAGCAATTTGTCAAGCCCTCCATGCAGAATGTCTGTTTGTTGCCCCTGGTTAGGCTTACAAACAAGCAGGTCCTCGAGAGATGGGCGTCGATGCACTACCAGGTACTTAAGTAAATCCACCGCAAGGTCTTGCGCAGTTAATCTCTTGTCACGAAGAAGTGCCATCAGATTGATGCAGAAACAACACATTAGATCATTATCAACATTGCTTGGGCATAGAATCAGTCTCTTGTTGGAAGTCAAAAGCTGAAGAATGGTACAAATATCAACAGAATACTCTTCTTGGGGAGGTTTTGAAGCTAAATTTCTCCCTGTTTCTGTTAGGAAAGCCAGATTTGCCAGCAGGTCATCCTCCCCAAGATTCTTAAGGAATGTTGGCAGGAAACAGTACATTATCAGACGGTTTGTGTTCTTCAATATGGCATGGATGTAGGGGTCGAGTTGCCTGGTTCCTCGAGCAATGGATAAAATACCTTTACCTGAAGGTACTGCATCTTCAATACGGCCATCTTGATTGGCGAGCTGCAACATGGACAACAAGAACTCTAGCGTTCGCAATACACCGACTGGGGTTGGAAAGCAGCCAATGTATACACGGTCAACAATCAGCCAGCAAAGTGGTTCCAAGTTGACAGACCAGCGACTCTTGTCGAGTTTCTTCCCATCTTCTTCATCATCGAGTAAGAGTTTTCTTTCAAGGAAGTTCATCAGTCTGCTTAGACACAAGCCTTGAAAAACCAAAGCAGAATCAACGTCTACAAACAAAGGCACAGACTCGAGAACGCTTTCAATAAATAGTGTTGCTTTGAGCTGCTCTGATATAATATCAGCAAGGATTTGAGCAATGAAATCAAGAACAGCAGTAGCTCCTGCAGAGCAAGGGCCACCCCCATAACCTACATCATCTATGTCAAGCAGAAGCTTCGAACTGATCGGGAAAAATATATTCACTGCAGGCGATCCCTGAATGCTTGTCTTCAGATCAGGAGATGAATCGAGGTCCACTGCAGATATAGTTGAAGACATGGATGGAGAGGCTGTTAGGTGTCTACCATCAGTATATGATCCTGAGCTACCAGCCCAAGAAGTGAATGGGGCCATGGGAGACGCGGTAGGGGTGTTTGCTGGTTTATGAGTCGATCTCTCAGACAAAACAGGGGATCCAATGTTAATCACAGAGACTGAGCTGGGTGAATTAGCTAGTTGTTGAGAATCGGCAATGCCATTTGATCTCACAGCTGATAGCGGTCCTTTACCATGAGCATTCTGAAACACTTGGCTTGCTTCTCCATTTAAAAACTTGGTGCTGAGCTCCTCACTGAGAGAGATATCTGCTTTTACTTCACCATTATCAGAAGAGTTCTGCATGTCGGTACTTCCTGAGCTAGTGCTTTTTTGCTCCTGAGGAAAACTTGCAGCACTCAAAGTTTTGGCAGATTGTTCCTGATTCTGTGGCAAACATGGAAAGGTATCTTTTGAACTTCCATTGTCATCATCATTCATGTTCTTCTCATCTATTGCAGCAGTTGTTAGATCTTTTGCCATCTTCAACGCACAATCAGACCTGCAGAACAAAAGGGTCAGTTTGAACATCTAGAACACCAGGTAACTTGATATATGCACATCATACAAACCTTGCACAAGAGAAATATAGATCAATACAGCTTTCTAGGAATTCATGTCGCCTGCAAACAGCAGAGAATGGTGGGCATGTTTTTGCCAAATCAACCATGAACCGCAATATTGAAGTAGCAACAGCAGGTGCTGCTGCTTCACCAGCCATTAACCTTGCTGCATATGTCTTGTGCATCAGAGCTTCTCCTTGAAGATCTCCTCCCATGTCTGATGTTGCCTCCAGAAGATCCGCAACCAAGGTGCCATTAAGGTGTGAAAGATTGTTATTCTGATGTGCAAGCATAGACTTCATAATAAATGAATCAAATGTAGCTTTTGCCATTGCGATAACAGTATCCAATAGATCCACAAACTTCAGTTCTCCATAGTTTCCATCACTAGGCATGAGAGCATGGAAATCAAGCATGCGGACCTCCGGAACTCGAGGATAAACAGGCTTCCCAAAAATCAAACAGAAGATTATATAATATATTTCAGGAGAATCATAAAAGCTTGGAAGCACATGATTCAACCCTTGGAAACCACCACTTGTACGGAATTTCAGAGCGAATGTAGCAGATGATGTAAGGCAAACTCCTAATAGGGTGGTGATCCATCTCATACTTGTCGGATGCACAGCTTCATCAAGGAAATATGTGACCAATCTAGATGAAACAACTTTATGCCATTGCTCCAGCAACTCTTCAGCGTTTATGGTTACTTGTAGATCAATGAGCATTTCAAGTAACATGTTCCTCACAATAATATGCTTTCCCATAGCCTCCCGGACAATCTGACGGTTTGGGCTAAGTTCTGGAGGATCAAATGTCATGATTATGAATCTTACAACAAGCTCCAACTCGGAAGCTAGAAAACCATCCTCCAAGATGACACCAAGCAGCACAACTAGCTTCTCCAGCACAGGAATTTCAACATCCCCACGCTGTAAAGTAACAAGAAGATGCTGCACAAGATTAATTCGACGCAATATTGTCAGGTTGTGGTTCCTAAACCAATGCATTGATACCATCCTCTCAAGAAACCCAAGAAGAGTTATTTGTACTGATATAGGAGCAGCAACCCATATAGTCCAGTCCAAGAGAACATGTTCAACCATGTCAGCATTTGACAAAACTATGAACTCAGAAGTCTCACCAGCTAAGTCAGCATTTTCAAGCTCAGACAGATGGCTGAACGAATCTTTTTGAGCTGAAAAATCATCTAGATCTCCATGTGATCCACCAGAAGACAGATCATCGCCAAACTTAGGTAGGCTAAGATCATCAAGACTGGCATCTGGGGAGATACCAGATGCATAGCTTGATGTTCGGTTCATATTTGATTTCTGTGGCTCGGGAAACGAAGCCTCACAGGCAGCGATGCGGAAGAAGATATCAAGAGATTGCATATCGAATAATGACATTCTCCTGTACAGAAAAAGTGCGAGAAGATGATAGCCCCTCAAGGCCTGCATGTCTTTCACATTTTGATGGCCCTGCTGAAGAGATAATGCAAGCAATTCCAGTGCCATATGCAGCATATCCTTAGTTTCAGCAGCCTCAACAAGAGCAAGCACGACAGGCATTCCTCCAACAGTTTGAACAGTGTCACCAATTGTGCATTGATTACACACATAAACATCACCGCTTAGACGTCCATATCGTGGTATACCTGTCAATATGAAGAGCTAATTCAATCTTGACATACTCCAGCCAATCGAGAAAGACAAACATAAATCAAATAACTGGAAGAAGTTCACGCACCTCCTATAGGGGATGCAGCAGCAGAAGTTGGATCAACAAGGTTAAGCAAGGAAAGAGTCCCAGATGCTCGAAAAGCATCTGATGATGTTCCATCAAATGCAAATATTAGCTTCCTCCCACACAATTGCATTGAGAGATTTCTTAACCTTTCCATATCCCATACAATTCCACTGCTCTCAAGTCTAGAACTCACTTGTTTCGCTGAACTATCTATCCGCTGGCTGCTTGAAGGTGCAGTTACTTCCACTTCAAGTGAATCAAGAATCGCCATTACCTCCCCACCACAGGCCCGGTTAGGTACAAATCTCAGAAGATCAGTGTCCTGGAACAATCCCCGGTAACCTTGTCCAAGAATATACATGAAACAAATGCTCCCTGGTGTCAAGACTTCCTCGAAAAGGTAACAACAGCGGAGCTGCCATGATAAGTCAGAAACTTTGCCACGGGTAGCAGATGTACCAAGTGTTACTTGCAATGATTTACCAAATGGGGATGGCGAGTATCCAAGCTTGCCAGTATGCCTCAGCTTTCCGTCAAGGTAAATGCTTGCCACACTTGCTTGGAAAAGGCCAGCTAATGCATTTGGTTTGCTATGAACAACTGCAAGATGATGCCATTTTCCCTCCACCATTTCAATGCCAGGAAATGACAGTGAACTTGAATTGCTTGTTGCTATAGTAAAAACACCATTGTCATGAAGATAAAGTTCTGCATACAGAGTGTTGGCGTCATCCACTGCACCCACAGAAAAGATGCGCAAAACTTGCGCACTCCTTTTACCATAAGCCCCTTTTGATGGTTTTTCTGTTTCCTTGGAATGGCTTCTAAATAAGTTTCTAAACTGGAACCAACAAACAAAAGAGTATCCAGAAACAGGTGGCCATGTCCTTTCCCCTAATGAAACCTGAATGGATGCATGGCCAGCTTTACTCATGTCCATCTCAATGAAAGGGGCTAGAGAAATATCTCCTTGTCTGACATCTTCCATTTGAATTAGCTTCTCCATCATATTAACAAAAAGATGACCTGAACGCTTCACTTTCAGCTGAAGTATATACCTCACAAGAAGTCTTAGTTCAGAAGAAGACAACCTGACCAAAAAATTACATGTAAGACAAAATCAAAGGACAAGAGCTAGTGCGATGAGATCAGCAATGGAATTTCATGGAATATAACTGACCTATAGGCACCTAGCACTTCAACAATCCTCAAAGCATGATTGAGAATAGGAGAGGAACCCTCCAAAAATGGGTTGATTGTCTCGAGTAGAAGACCAACACTTCCTGTATAACAAAAAGGGGAACAGAAACATAAGGGACTCTTCTCAACATGATCACAAGAAAAGAAAGGGTAACAAGAACTTTCGTCCATACCAACAGAAGTTAAATTCTCCTGGTTGAAGGGACCAGCATTTGCTAGTTTCTCGATGAATTTCAGCAACTCAAGTTGAACTTTAGGCGTAAACATTAGCAAGGAGCGGATCAATACGACAACTGCACTAGCATTATAAACACGTTCCACATCAAGCTTTGAAAGTCCAAACGAGGTTGCAGACAAGAAACATGGTTCATCCTCTGAGGTTTCAGATGAGATGCTCTCTACCTGCAGGTTGCTGGTAGGAGGAAGAACAATCTCAAGTGCAAGCTCAAGCATAAGTAAGATAACTTGCTTTTCACAATCCACACAAAGCAACCCAGAATCAGAGAGAAGATCATAGAAAGTGTGTGACGACAGAACTGTATGCAGCCTTATCCTATTAACAGCATTGTTGCATACAGCAGCTGTCATAGCGCGCATTAGAAAACCAAAGATCTTCATGTGAGTAAACAATGATGGTTCATTCTCCTCATTTTCACCTTCATTCTGGAAACTATGAAGTGTTGTAAGTAGAAGAGAAAATCCAGTGGCTTCTCCAAAAATTCGTTGTGCTGAATTGTTTGCCCCAAGAATGCGCCACAAAGCTCCGAATGTATCACACTTTGCATCATTGTCAAGCTTGTGCTGAGAACCCAGTGAGGTTGATACCATCCCACTCTTCAAGATCTCAATCAGTGATCCTATTTCTTCAGGATGAGCCTGAAAAAGAGCAAGGTTTACATATGTTAAAGAAATCACAGTTCACCTGCCATGCTGATGAAGTTCACTTATTTAGCACAACTGGAACCAACAAGTCATATGGCAAGCATAGACACTTAAACTTGCATAGGTGCTCCACTTAGGCCCAAAAACCTTAGGACCCTAAAGTATGATAATTCCAGATGAAAAATGAGTTATTTTCATGGGAGAATAAGGTAAGAACACAAACCTGAAGAGAATCTTCAATTATTAAGCATGACAGTAGTCGTAGCACACCAGATCTGTGGCTTTCTGATACCAAGAAAGGAAGAATGGTGTTGACTCCATTGGAAGATCGGAAAGACTGCTGGTTAGTCTCAGCTCTCTTCAGCAGATAAAAAAGGCAATCCCAGGCAACATTAAGTGTCCCTTCATCATCAAACATGGGGAATTTCGTGGAACCAGAAGCCATCAACTTCGGTGAAAGAATGGAGTCTTCGTTGTCCACAGTTTTCTGAATATCATCTGTGTCAGACCTAATCTCCGGAGAGTAAAAGATCTTGCTCTGCTGATCATCTCCAGAGAAAAGCTTGTTTTGTTTCAAGTCATCTAACAATGCCCCAAGAACACCCACTTCCCTGAGAACTTTCTTGTACTGCTGATCAAAGGACAGGAGCTTTACGAAGAAAGAAAGTACAGTATGCTTAAGACTGGTAGAAATTGGTTGTTGCAGTAAGCAACAGAGTGATAGTAACTCCTGCTCTGGAATACAATTTACAACAGTGACTGCATACTCTAAAATTTTTAAGATGACCTCTTGAAGTGCTGCAGGGAAACCGCCCATGTTTAGGATAAAAAGAGGAACAGTTCGCAGTTGCTGACATAGCTTGTAGTTTTCGAGATGGCTCGAGAAAATCTTGAACATTCTATTGAGAACTTCAGCTTGTACTTCTAAGTTGTCTGCCTTCAGAAAAATGTCCTGTAACATCTGAATGGCTTCAAGATCTTTTACCTTGGGACTGCTCATTTCCAAAATGTCATCTGCAAACTTGTCAGCAGATGGGGTTCGGCTTCTGCTGTGACCTGTTCCCTTCCCATGAGAAGATTGCATACTTTTACCAACAAAATCTTCAGAGGGACCAGTTTGCGACAAATTTACAAGAACATCAAGCAACCTGGACAGCTGAGGTGAAAGGTCACATGAGAATGTATCTTCTAATCTGCGGGAAGCATCCGACCTACTCTCTTCAGATACTATCTTGGGCAAGGATTGGTGAACCTGATTTTTGTGTAAGCTGCATAGTGTGAGTGCAAACTGGACAAGGAACTGGTAACCATGAGCATTGTGTATGTCTTCCCTGAGCCTAATGGATCCAGCCTCTGCAAGTTAGACGGAACATCATAATATTAGCGCTCAAGACTGAACATTTAATATATAAGCAATGAGAATGTTGAACCAAACCATCTCTTTGGAAGAAATGCATATGAATGGCAAAAAGTCTATTGATTTACCAGGCCTATAAGAGAGCTCAACACATTCCAGTAACAAATCCACAATGCCGATGGTATAAGCAGCATCACCACTTTGAGGTTTGAAATCTTTCACGGCCATAAGGAGTACTTTAATCTAAAAGGCATAATTAACAATGGGTCAATAAAACTAATTAGCAATATTTGTAAAAGAATAAATGTTCCAGTCACACACACGCCCAAAAAAGTAATTGTCTAAATGAAATATTGTAGATGGGTCGACAAAGTATCTGTGCTCTTCAGAGTTATATCACTTGCCATGAAATATCAGCAAAAACAGCAGGTTACAGCTAGTGATCTTTACTAATGAACTAAAACCACAAGTATTTTAGAACTGAGGGAGGAGTTTAAATCAAGACTAGATGACTGAGGACGCATTTTTACATGGTGTTTGGTGTCAAGGAGACATTTTACCTACCAAATAAAACAACCACCAACAAGAGAACAACAAAACTGAAATACTTTTCCATCCACAGTAAAGAGATTAAAAGATAAGTACCAACTGATGCTTCCTTATGTACTTCGCAGAAGTCCCATTGTCATTTGCAAGAAGGAGACTGAGAACCTGTTTGGTTATTAACTTAAATATTTAGTAACTTGGGATCTGACAGGAATATCCATAGATAAACGCTGTATCATATCAACCTACCTGCATCGCATGCCGATGAAGCTGAATTGTGTGAAGAGGAACAAGACCCTCCTTGAACTGAGAAAACACAGATACAGAACCATTTGCAACCATGTGGAAAAGAAGCTGTAGAGCGTCATCTTCAATTAAACTTGGTGCAGCAGTTGAATGGCTTGCTAGTGCCTTCATTATATGCACTACACTTGCCTCGATCTTCGTAGGAAAAAAACAAGAAATGAGGTCAAAACCAAAATTGGCCATGACAAAGTAAAAAATTGGATAAACATATCACGTATTTGAACATAAGGCAGAAGACTTGTACTCCCTCCGTTTCTAAATATAAGCCCTTTTAGAGATTTCAATATGGACTACATACGGATGTATATAGACATATTTTAGAGTGTAGAACTGTAGATTCACTCATTTTGCTCCGTATGTAGTCAGTATTGGAATCTCTAAAAAGGCTTATATTTAGGAACGGAGGGAGTAGTTAATAAGATGGACATTGAAGAGGACAATATACAAAGTGCAACCAAAAATAGGTTAAAAAGCTAAAAATTTGCCTCAATGTATGTCAAAAACTATGAAATCTTGCAAAGGAGGTCCTCTTTCTATGAGAAACAGAAGAGTAGTGTTACCTCGAGCCGCCGAGATTGCAAAGGACCCCAATCTTTATTCTTCCCACTTGCTGATCCTTCTCCACCAACAGGTGAGGATTTTTTGCAGGATTCATCAGAACTCAATAGGGAATTGAGGATATATATAAGGCAGCACAGAATACCAGAGTCCAACAAAGGCTGCTTATCAATAGTCTGTAGCCAAGAAATTAAACATGAAATGCGTGTTACTCTGAGAAGTTGGCGAATGTTGTTTCATCTTGGATTTCAAATATCAGAAATCAGCTGTGCAAGACCCTATCCTTGCTAAGTTTACTTTAATCAGAAAGTGCACGCCTCTTCCTTCTTCATACTATGTACATCATGCTTCAACTTCAATGCACTACAGAAGTTGAAAGTGGAAGCATAGAAAACAAAAAATGATGTATGCCACACTAATCTACCCGATTGCACATCGCAACACAATATAACACCAAACATTAGCAATATTAGTTACCTATGATCCCTTCAAAACATCCACTGGCAAATACTAGAAGAAAAACCCATTGGCAAAATAAGGAAGCGGCTATACAGTACAGTAATAACTAGCACTGTTTTGATAAGGTTTGCAACAACAATGAAGTGCTCTCATTACTAGGATGTTTAGAATTACTTTAAACCTCCAGATAGCTTGGACGTGCACTGACAGAGCAGGCAAAGTAACAATAGATTATACTTGTGAAAACAGCATTGCAAATGGAAATAAACACACTATTAGCAACTACCTAATTAGGATTATAAAGTTAAAATGATTTGATGTAACATGTTGGGTTATAATCTTGTGGCTTATATATCAATGAACAAGCATTTATTGCAATGAAATTTGGACCACCTAGCATTACTATTAAAACCTTAGACAGACTTTCGTACCATGACTGTCAAAACTAAACATCAGATGAACACACTATGGCAGAAAAAATAAAACATAAATGGAAACTAGTATCTCAAGATGTTAAGGGCAACTGGACAAACCTCTGTCACAAGAACTTCAACTGCATATAACAAGTTTGAACCTGGACATATGCCAAGCTGGATCATGGAATTAAGTTATCAGACAGTGTATGGTTAGCTCAAGTTTGGAAACTGCACCATACAAATAGACACAATAAGGACAAACCTCTGTGATCTCAGAAAAGAAGCCAATAACATCATCAACATGCAAGGATCTTCCTTTGCTGTGGATTCTTAGTTTCTCCACATCTGTGACAAAGGCCCTTCCAATAACAAAAGCAAAAACATGTGCTTCTACTAACCTGCATCAATTATGAGACAAGCTATTAACAAAAAGATATGCGAGAAGATGTTTCGCATAGAGAATAATGACAAAGCAATGCCATAACAGTATCTAAAGGAGTGAAAGTATGGGGAGTCATACTTCGTAACTAATTGAACTACACTAGACTGCTGCTTCACTAGCCTACAGAAGACATCTACTGCCAAATTTAAGGCCCTTTCTTTCTCCTGCACAAGAAAAATCATAAGACAATTGTTAGACTAAGAACCAAATAGAAAAATGTTATTGGCTTACAGTGACAAAATGAAAGCATCAAGATACCTTTTCAGAGCTGGAAGAGCGGAATTCTTCCCAGAACCTCCTGAAGTCTGACACCAGTTCATTTTTTCCCCTGCAAGTACAAGAGAAATAATATTAAGAACGACAGTGTAAAGGATTAAAACCATGTAACCTCTGCAGAAGAATTTCATCATTCACTTCAAATAGCAGAATCAAATGCCTCAGCCCTCAACAATATTTGAAATGAAGGACTGCAATGTTTCTTTCATTGTTTTAAGGTAGAATTCATGCATCAATATCATACAATGTGTGAGTGTGGGCTGTGTGGCAGTATGCATGCACACGCCTGTTACCTGCAAAGGTATAAAGTAAATCTAACGGGTAAAAGAGAGAACTACTGTATCAGGTCTACGCTTTGCAGGTCCTAATGGTATCCCTTTTTCACATAGTAAATGATCAGACTATTCATCCCATGACAATAGATTATCTAGTGGTGATTCAGATAAGGAATAGGACTAGCAGGAACTCATTAGTACTGAAAGTGCGAAAATAATTCTTCTTTCTTGGTAGCTTACGGGTGTTTAACAGATAATAGAGCAATGGCACAGGGAACAACTACAGAGAAAGTCCATTTGCAGACCAAGAGATCGCGCATATAGAAAAGAAAATACGACTTATAACCGATAAATCATATAACTGGTTCTTCACGTAGGACATACTCCCTCTGTTTCTAAATATAAGCCTTTTTAGAGATTTCAAAACACAGACTACATATGGATGTATATAGACATATTTTAGTTTAGATTCACTCATTTTGCTCCGTATGTAGTCCATATTGAAAGGCTTATATTTAGGAACGAAGGGAGTATATGCAATGGCCCCAAACCAGACCCATTACATAACCCATTGTGATTACGGTAGCAGCTTTCTTTAGCAATTGTCGAGACAAGATTAACTGAACATGATCTAGAAAGGGTCACGGAGAATGCTAACCTCCTATAGGAATACCAATTTAATGATAGTAGCATATGTGCCCAATTCGCATACTTGCAGAATGTGTTAGCACCTAGCTCATATACAGTGTGACTATTTGCACATAACCGTAACAAGACAATCCTAGCAATGAACATTCAAATCTAACAGGTAACTTCACGCAGCCAATCAAACACGGGTTCTAGCAAAAAGTTGAATCGCATGTTAAGAGTGATACACACCATCTTAATCCCACGGCATCGGAAATGTGAACATTCCAGTTCATCAAGATGGCTTCGATCATAGTAACAACTAAACATCACAGTTGCTGTCCTACAAGGAATGTGTAAAACCACGGCTCTGTAATTCTAAGAAACGCATGCAAAACACATAAGAAA
>NC_041389.1:583327588-583330704 GCF_002162155.2 Triticum dicoccoides
TGAATTGACCATGCAGCTAACGCCTCGTCCAACCAACCACCCAACATCATTTCACCCCACAGCACATGAGCAAGACAAAATCAAAGAGAGAAAACACTGCAGCTATATCGTAAGCTTGAGCTAGAAACGTGATTTGATTAGGTGAATCAAACCGTCATCAGTAAATAAAAAACGTCAATCTAACGCCCAATCCCGCATCTACCAAACAAAATCTCCAGGGAGGGGACGCATAGGGGGAAGAAGCCGGCGTCCACGATCGAGAGCTCGCGGAATCCAAATCCGATGGCCATTGCTCGGCCCGGAGACGCAAGCAGAGGCGCGGCGGGATCGCGCGTCGGGGGCGTCAACGGAATCAGGCGGGAGGGGAGGGGCGCGGGCGCACCTGGCGGCCGAGGGCGAGTTCCCGGACGCGGCGCTGGCGCGGCCGTCGTCGCTGGCGGAGGCGGAGGCGGAGCTGAGGCGCGGGGTGGCGGGGTCGGCGTCCTGGTCGTGGAGCGGGGACGCCGGGGGCGGCGGCGGCGGAGGCGGCTGCTGCTGCTGCGGCGGGGCGGCGAAGACGACCTTACTGAGCAATGTCGACCATTTCATGGTGCCGGCCCCTCATCCGCCGCGCAGATCCCGGCCGGATCCCGCCGATTCGCCGGAATTCCGACGCGATCCCCCTCCTCGCCTCCCCTTATTTCCCCTAGCAAAAAATGATTTCCCCGGCGGGCGTGCGGGCGCGTGCGTGGCTGCTCCCTCCGCCTCCTCTCTCGTCGCCTCCGGCTCCTATTTTTGTTGCTGTTTCTCTCTTGCTTGTGTGCCCTCTCTCTGCCTGCCTCCTCGCTTATTTCCTTCCCTTTTTACTCTTTTCTTTCCTTCCTTATTTTCTCTCTTCACGCGCTTCGCTCTTCCTCCTCTCTGCTTTGTTGGGTGTGTTGGTTTTTTGTATCGCGACTGTGTCTTCTCCTCTTTGGTTTGGTTCGGTCGTTGCCTGCTCGCTTCCTCCCTCCCTCCCTTCCGTGACGATAAATATCGGTTTACTTGTTCAAAAGAAATATACTAATAAACACGGGGAAAAAATGCTGCAGGTAACATCGTTAGCAACTGCTACTAACCCCTCTCTGACTTTGTGTCTGATTAACTTTAATCTTTTGCGACTTGTGTCTGACGTACCGTGCGATGAGGGTGACAAAGCCCTGTGTTTGGTGAGTGTGAAAATTGTACTGTGAGACTGCTGGTGGTGCACTCAAAAAGGGAGAAATTGCTAAGCAACAGGGTGCATTCTCTAAATAAGTAAGATTTTCCAGGATTATGCACATAGAATTTGATGTTTGATGTTTGGTGTACACAAAATAAATTTAGTATATCATTGGTGTAGTATATGTAAAATATAAAGATGCGGAAAACATACCTTTCAAAATTACAAGACGGAGAAGACAGATAGTTGATGAAGTGAAGGCGCGGATTTGAGGCATTTCCGGCCTTCGTCGTTGACAAGGTTTGAGTTATGGATCCCTCGATGAACCATGGGTTGGTTATGCCCCTCCGCACCAACATCCATGAACATGTTCAAAATGTATAATGTCAGATGTGCACATCACAACAAACAGGTACAAGCGCAAACTTGATATCTACATTTTTAACATATTCATCGATGGTAGTGCATCCAAAGACTCTGAACCAACGACGATGAAAGAGGCAAAAACCAACTTCTTGCAGATCTATTACCTCCCTTAGTTGATGGCGGATCCTTAAACTCGAAACATAGGCACGCAGAAACCGTAGTACTTCAGATGCCTTTTTTGCGCCGGTCCTTATGAATTCCCTCCCTCCCCCTTCCCCTACGACATCGAATCGCCGAAAAAACTCGATTGTTGCCAAATCTGGGAAGGATGAGTGGGCCGCCTTCTATATGCCGACTCAAGCTTTGTGGATCTAGATGTGGATTTGCACTAGCCACATACACCTCTGACATATCCCGGAACCCTAGATCAATACGGGAGGTGGACTAACCTTTTCGCATGCTCGTGACCTCGCCTAAACTTGGATCTGTGCTTGAGGACGGCGGATGGTGAACGGCGATATATCAAAGTCATGGAGCTATCTCCTCTATGAGAAAACAAGGTGGAGAGGTCATGGCGAGATGGTGGAGGGGGGAGGCGTAAATTATGCGGTGGTAACTGCTGACAGCGGAACATTAGGTGGGATGAGTTGGTAAGAGTGGGGCTTTTGCAGGAGAAGGACAAGTGGATTTGGCCTCGATGACACATTTAGGGGCTTTTGTGGGAGAAGGAAGAGAATTATGTGGTTCCTTGCCGCCATAAGTGGATGAATATCAACTAAGAATAAGTGATGGTTTTATGAAATGTATTATACTCGATGGCTATACAAGTAATGCATATATGTATACAACTAACAAGAACCATCGTGATATCACTCGATTAAGCGGTGAGTTCCAATCAAACGACTTTAACCATGGTTTCAGAAACCGGTCTGGACTGTCGATCAGATCGGGAAAAACCAAAATCGATGACCTAAGTGGTTCCTTAAGCTAAGGATTGTTTCGTCCCAAACCCATGGAAATCGATTGAACTAAGTTGCGTGGGTGGTAGGTTGAAGCCTAACCTTTGTTGGGGAACGTAGTAATTTCAAAAAAATTCTACGTGCACGCAAGATCATGGTGATGGCATAGCAACGAGAGGAGAGAGTGTTGTCCACGTACCCTCGTAGACCGTAAGCGGAAGCGTTATGACAACGCGGTTGATGTAGTCGTACGTCTTCATGATCCGACCGATCCAAGTACCGAACATACGGCACCTCCGAGTTCAGCACACGTTCAGCTCGATGACGATCCCCGGGCTCCGATCCAGCAAAGCTTCGGGGATGAGTTCCGTCAGCACGACGGCGTGGTGACGATGATGATGTTCCACCGGCGCAGGGCTTCGCCTAAACTCCGCGACGATATGACCGAGGTGGAATATGGTGGAGGGGGGCACCGCACACGGCTAAGGAACGATCCGTAGATCAACTTGTGTGTCTATGGGGTGCCCCCCGCCCCCGTATATAAAGGAGCCAGGGGGGAGGAGGCGGCCGGCCAAGGAGGGCGCGCCAAGGGGGGAGTCCTACTCCCACCG
>NC_041389.1:583330961-583331701 GCF_002162155.2 Triticum dicoccoides
CTCCCGGTGCTCCGGTAAAATGCCGATTTCACCCGGAACGATTCCGATGTCCAAATATAGGCTTCCAATATATTGATCTTTATGTCTCGACCATTTCGAGACTCATCGTTATGTCCGTGATCACATTCGGGACTCCGAACAAACTTCGGTACATCAAAACTTATAAACTCATAATAAAACTGTCATCGTAACGTTAAGCGTGCGGACCATACGGGTTCGAGAACTATGTAGACATGACCTAGAACTATTCTCGGTCAATAACCAATAGAGGAACCTGGATGCCCATATTGGTTCCTACATATTCTACGAAGATCTTTATCGGTCAAACCGCATAACAACATACGTTGTTCCCTTTGTCGTCGGTATGTTACTTGCCCGAGATTTGATCGTCGGTATCCAATACCTAGTTCAATCTCGTTACCGGCAAGTCTCTTTACTCGTTCCGTAATGCATCATTCCGTAACCAACTCATTTGGTCACATTGCTTGCAAGGCTTATAAAGATGTGCATTACCGAGAGGGCCCAGAGATACCTCTCCGACAATCGGAGTGACAAAACCTAATCTCGAAATACGCCAACTCAACATGTACCTTCGGAGACACATGTAGTACTCCTTTATAATCACCCAGTTACGTTGTGACGTTTGGTAGTACCCAAAGTGTTCCTCCGGTAAACGGGAGTTGCATATTTCTCATAGTTATAGGAACATGTATAAGTCATGAAGAAAGCAATAGCAATAT
>NC_041389.1:583332367-583368902 GCF_002162155.2 Triticum dicoccoides
TCATGATATGAGGAAATAAATAATAACTTTATTATTGCCTCTAGGGCATATTTCCTTCAGTCTCCCACTTGCACTAGAGTCAATAATCTAGATTACATAGTAATGATTCTAACACCCATGGAGTCTTGGTGCTGATCATGTTTTGCTCGTGAGAGTGGCTTAGTCAACGGGTCTGCAACATTCAGATCCGTATGTATCTTGCAAATCTCTATGTCTCCCACTTGGACTTGGTCCCGAATGGAATTGAAGCGTCTCTTGATGTGCTTGGTCCTCTTGTGAAATCTGGATTCCTTTGCCAAGGCAATTGCACCAGTATTGTCACAGAAGATTTTCATTGGTCCCGATGCACTAGGTATGACACCTAGATAGGAAATGAACTCCTTCATCCAGACTCCTTCATTTGCTGCTTCCGAAGCAGCTATGTACTCCGCTTCACATGTAGATCCTGCCACGACGCTTTGTTTAGAACTGCACCAACTTACAGCTCCACCGTTTAATAAAAACACGTATCCGGTTTGCGATTTAGAATCGTCCAGATCAGTGTCAAAGCTTGCATTGACGTAACCATTTATGACTAGCTCTTTGTCACCTCCATATACGAGAAACATATCCTTAGTCCTTTTCAGGTATTTCAGGATGTTCTTGACCGCTGTCCAGTGATCCATTCCTGGATTACTTTGGTACCTTCCTGCCAAGCTTATTGCTAAGCATACATCAGGTCTGGTACACAGCATTGCATATATGATAGAGCCTATGGCTGAAGCATAGGGAACATTTTTCATTTTCTCTCTATCTTCTGCTGTGGTCGGGCATTGAGTTTGACTCAACTTCACACCTTGTAGTACGGGAAAGAACCCTTTCTTTGCCTGATCCATTTTGAACTTTTTCAAAATTTTATCAAGGTATGTGCTTTGTGAAAGTCCTATTAAGCGTCTTGATCTATCTCTATAGATCTTGATGCCCAATATGTAAGCAGCTTCACCGAGGTCTTTCATTGAAAAACTTTTATTCAAGTATCCCTTTATGCTATCCAGAAATTCTATATCATTTCCAATTAATAATATGTCATCTACATATAATATCAGAAATGCTACAGAGCTCCCACTCACTTTCTTGTAAATACAGGCTTCTCCAAAAGTCTGTATAAAACCATATGCTTTGATCACACTATCAAAGCGTTTATTCCAACTCCGAGATGCTTGCACCCGTCCATAAATGGAACGCTCGAGCTTGCACACTTTATTAGCACCTTTTGGATCTACAAAACCTTCTGGTTGCATCATATACAACTCTTCTTCCAGAAATCCATTCAAGAATGCAGTTTTGACATCCATTTGCCAAATTTCATAATTATGAAATGCAGCAATAGCTAACATGATTCGGACATACTAAAGCATCGCTACGGGTGAGAAAGTCTCATCGTAGTCAACTCCTTGAACTTGTCGAGAACCTTTCACAACAAGTCGAGCTTTATAGACAGTTTACCATCAGCGTCAGTCTTCTTCTTAAAGATCCATTTATTCTCAATTGCTTGCCGATCATCGGGCAAGTCAACCAAAGTCCATACTTTGTTTTCATACATGGATCCCATCTCAGATTTCATGGCCTCTAGCCATTTTGCGGAATCTGGGCTCATCATCGCTTCCTCATAGTTCGTAGGTTCATCATGGTCAAGCAACATGACTTCCAGAATTAGATTACCGTACCACTCTGGTGTGGATCTTACTCTGGTAGACCTACGAGGTTCAGTAGAAACTTGATATGAAGTTCCACGATCAATATCATTAGCTTCCTCACTAATTGGTGTAGTTGTCACAGGAACCGGTTCTTGTGATGAACTACTTTTCAATAAGGGAGTAGATACAGTTATCTCATCAAGTTCTACTTTCCTCCCACTCACTTCTTTCGAGAGAAACTCCTTCTCTAGAAAGGATCCGATTTTAGCAACAAAAATCTTGCCCTCGGATCTGTGATAGAAGGTGTACCCAATAGTCTCTTTTGGGTATCCTATGAAGACACATTTCTCCGATTTGGGTTCGAGCTTATCTGGTTGAAGTTTCTTCACATAAGCATCGCATCCCCAAACTTTAAGAAACGACAACTTTGGTTTCTTGCCAAACCACAGTTCATAAGGCGTCGTCTTAACGGATTTTGATGGTGCCCTATTTAACGTGAATGCGGCCGTCTCTAAAGCATAACCCCAAAACGATAGCGGTAAATCAGTAAGAGACATCATAGATCGCACCATATCTAGTAAAGTACGATTATGATGTTCGGACACACCATTTCGTTGTGGTGTTCCGGGTGACGTGAGTTGCGAAACTATTCCGCATTGTTTCAAGTGTAGACCAAACTCGTAACTCAAATATTCTCCTCCACGATCAGATCGTAGAAATTTTATTTTCTTGTTACGATGATTTTCCACTTCACTCTGAAATTCTTTTCAAATGTTTCAGGTTTGTGTTTCATCAAGTAGATATACCCATATCTGCTCAAATCATCTGTGAAGGTGAGAAAATAACGATACCCGCCGTGAGCCTCAACATTCATTGGACCACAAACATCAGTATGTATGATTTCCAACAAATCAGTTGCTCGCTCCATAGTTCCGGAGAACGGCGTTTTAGTCATCTTGCCCATGAGGCACGGTTCGCAAGTACCAAGTGATTCATAATCAAGTGATTCCAAAAGCCCATCAGTATGGAGTTTCTTCATGCGCTTTACACCGATATGACCTAAACGGCAGTGCCACAAATAAGTTGCACTATCGTTATCAACTCTACATCTTTTGGTTTCAACACTATGAATATGTGTATCACTACTATCGGGATTCAATAAAAATAGACCACTTTTCAAGGGTGCATGACCATAAAAGATATTACTCATATAAATAGAACAACCATTATTCTCTGATTTAAATGAATAACCGTCTCGCATCAAACAAGATCCAGATATAATGTTCATGCTCAACGCTGGCACCAAATAACAATTATTTAGGTCTAAAACTAATCCCGATGGTAGATATAGAGGTAGCGTGCCGACCGCGATCACATCGACTTTGGAACCATTTCCCACGCGCATCGTCACCTCGTCCTTAGCCAATCTTCGCTTAATTCGTAGTCCCTGTTTCGAGTTGCAAATATTAGCAACAGAACCAGTATCAAATACCCAGGTGCTACTGCGAGCATTAGTAAGGTACACATCAATAACATGTATATCACATATACCTTTGTTCACTTTGCCATCCTTCTTATCCGCCAAATACTTGGGGCAGTTCCGCTTCCAGTGTCCAGTCTGCTTGCAGTAGAAGCACTCAGTTTCAGGCTTAGGTCCAGACTTGGGTTTCTTCTCTTGAGCAGCAACTTGCTTGCTGTTCTTTTTGAAGTTCCCCTTCTTCTTTCCTTTGCCCTTTTTCTTGAAACTGGTGGTCTTGTTAACCATCAACGCTTGATGCTCCTTCTTGATTTTTACCTCCGCGGCTTTTAGCGTCGCGAAGAGCTCGGGAATAGTCTTGCTCATCCCTTGCATATTATAGTTCATCACGAAGCTCTTGTAGCTTGGTGGCAGTGATTGAAGAATTCTGTCAATGACACTATCATCAAGAAGATTAACTCCCAATTGAATCAAGTGATTATTATACCCAGACATTTTGAGTATATGTTCACTGACAGAACTATTCTCCTCCATCTTGCAGCTATAGAACTTATTGTAGACTTCATATCTCTCAATCCGGGCATTTGCTTGAAATATTAACTTCAACTCCTGAAACATCTCATATGCTCCATGACGTTCAAAACGTTGTTGAAGACCCGGTTCTAAGCCGTAAAGCATGGCACACTGAACTATCGAGTAGTCATCAGCTTTGCTCTGCCAGACGTCCTTAATGTCATCAGTCGCATCAGCAGCAGGCCTGGCACCCAACGGTGCTTCCATGACGTAACTTTTCTGTGCAGCAATGAGGATAATCCTCAGGTTACGGACCCAGTCCGTGTAACTGCTACCATCATCTTTCAACTTTGCTTTCTCAAGGAACGCATTAAAATTCAACGGAACAACAGCACGAGCCATCTAACTACAAACAAACATAGATAAGCAAGATACTATCAGGTACTAAGTTCATGATAAATTTAAGTTCAATTAATCATATTACTTAAGAACTCCCACTTAGACAGACATCTCTCTAGTCATCTAAGTGATCACGTGATCCAAATCAACTAAACCATGTCCGATCATCACGTGAGATGGAGTAGTTTCAATGGTGAACATCACTATGTTGATCATATCTACTATATGATTCACGTTCGACCTTTCGGTCTCCGTGTTCTGAGGCCATATCTGTATATGCTAGGCTCGTCAAGTATGACCTGAGTATTCCGCGTGTGCAACTGTTTTGCACCCGTTGTATTTGAACGTAGAGCCTATCACACCCGATCATCACGTGGTGTCTCAGCACGAAGAACTTTCACAACGGTGCATACTCAGGGAGAACACTTCTTGATTATTTAGTGAGAGATCATCTTAAAATGCTACCGTCAATCAAAGCAAGATAAGATGCATAAAGGATAAACATCACATGCAATCAATATAAGTGATATGATATGGCCATCATCATCTTGTGCTTGTGATCTCCATCTTTGAAGCACCGTTGTGACCACCATCGTCACCGGCGAGACACCTTGATCTCCATCGTAGCATCGTTGTCGTTACGCCATCTATTGCTTCTACGACTATCGCTACCGCTTAGAGATAAAGTAAAGCAATTACAGGGCGTTTGCATTTCATACAATAAAGCGACAACCATATGGCTCCTGCCAGTTGCCGATAACTTCGGTTACAAAACATGATCATCTCATACAATAAAATATAGCATCACGTCTTGACCATATCACATCACAACATGCCCTGCAAAAACAAGTTAGACGTCCTCTACTTTGTTGTTGCAAATTTTACGTGGCTGCTACGGGCTTTAGCAAGAACCGTTCTTACCTACACATAAAAACCACAACGATAGTTCGTCAAGTTGGTGTTGTTTTAACCTTCGCAAGGACCGGGCGTAGCCACACTCGATTCAGCTAAAGTGAGAGAGACAGACACCCGCCAGCCACCTTTAAGCACGAGTGCTCGCAACGGTGAAACCAATCTCGCGTACGCGTACGCGTAATGTCGGTCCGGGCCGCTTCATCTCACAATACCGCCGAACCAAAGTATGACATGCTGGTAAGCAGTATGACTTGTATCGCCCACAACTCACTTGTGTTCTACTCATGCATATAATATCAACGCATAAAACCTAGGCTCTGATACCACTGTTGGGGAACGTAGTAATTTCAAAATTTTCCTACGTGCACGCAAGATCATGGTGATGGCGTAGCAACGAGAGGGGAGAGTGTTGCCCACGTACCCTCGTAGACCGTAAGCGGAAGCGTTATGACAACGCGGTTGATGTAGTCGTACGTCTTCACGATCCGATCGATCCAAGTACCGAACGTACGGCACCTCCGAGTTCAGCACACGTTCAGCTCAATGACGATCCCCGGGCTCCGATCTAGCAAAGCTTCGGGGATGAGTTCCGTCAGCACGACGGCGTGGTGACGATGATGATGTTCCACCGGCGCAGGGCTTTGCCTAAACTCCGCGACAATATGAGCGAGGTGGAATATGGTGGAGGGGGCACCGCACACGGCTAAGGAACGATCCGTAGATCAACTTGTGTGTCTATGGGGTGCCCCCCGCCCCCGTATATAAAGGAGCCAGGGGGGAGGAGGCGGCCGACCAAGGAGGGCGCGCCAAGGGGGGAGTCCTACTCCCACCGGGAGTAGGGGTACGTTTGGTTTGTGCCTGTGACGGCCACGCCAACCATTGGCTCGCCAAAAAGTTGGCGGAGGAATCGGCCGCCACGAACTCGCCAATAAATTGGACGCAGAATGAACTGGGGAAGTGAACGAGCCTGGGGCAAGCCAATTAATTGGTACTGATCCAAACAGGTGTTGGTGCTCAGGTCAACGCCAATATTTTGGCGTGGCGGACGAGGGCTGCAAACCAAACAGCCCCTAGGACCCCCTTCTTTCCTAGTTGGAATAGGAGAAGGGGGGAAAGAGGAGGAAGAGGGGAAGGAAAGGGGGGGCGCCGCCCCCCTTCCCTTGTCCTATTCGGACTAGGAAGGGGAGGGGCGCGCGGCCCCCTCCTGCCTCCTTCCCTCTTCTCCCTCGAGGCCCATGTAGGCCTAATAACCCCCGGGGGGGTCCGGTAACCTCCCGGTGCTCCGGTAAAATGTCGATTTCACCCGGAAGGATTCCGATGTCCAAATATAGGCTTCCAATATATCGATCTTTATGTCTCGACCATTTTGAGACTCCTCGCTACGTCTGTGATCACATCCGGGACTCCGAACAAACTTCGGTACATCAAAACTTATAAACTCATAATAAAACTGTCATCGTAACGTTAAGCGTGCGGACCCTACGGGTTCGAGAACTATGTAGACATGACCTAGAACTATTCTCGGTCAATAACCAATAGAGGAACCTGGATGCCCATATTGGTTCCTACATATTCTACGAAGATCTTTATCGGTCAAACCGCATAACAACATACGTTGTTCCCTTTGTCATCGGTATGTTACTTGCCCGAGATTTGATCGTCGGTATCCAATAGCTAGTTCAATCTCGTTACCGGCAAGTCTCTTTACTCGTCCTGTAATGCATCATTCCGTAACCAACTCATTTGGTCACATTGCTTGCAAGGCTTATAAAGATGTGCATTACCGAGAGGGCCCAGAGATACCTCTCCGACAATCGGAGTGACAAAACCTAATCTCGAAATACGCCAACTCAACATGTACCTTCGGAGACACATGTAGTACTCCTTTATAATCACCCAGTTACGTTGTGACGTTTGGTAGTACCCAAAGTGTTCCTCCGGTAAACGGGAGTTGCATATTTCTCATAGTTATAGGAACATGTATAAGTCATGAAGAAAGCAATAGCAATATGCTAAACGATCAAGTGCTAGGCTAACGGAATGGGTCATGTCAATCACATCATTCTTCTAATGATGTGATCCCATTAATCAAATGACAACACATGTCTATGGTTAGGAAACATAACCATCTTTGATTAATGAGCTAGTCAAGTAGAGGCATACTAGTGACTATATGTTTGTCTATGTATTCACACATGTATCATGTTTCCAGTTAATACAACTCTAGCATGAATAATAAACATTTATCATGATATGAGAAAATAAATAATAACTTTATTATTGCCTCTAGGGCATATTTCCTTCAACCTTTGCCTAGTAACCACCTCGGGCGAGGTCCTTTTGTTATCTAAGGGCATCTCCAAAGCGGACCCTCAAACCACTCGCATCCATCCGGACCACGCGTTCCAGGTGTGTTTTTCCATCCAACGCTGTCATGTATTGGTCGGTCTACCGGTTCGGACGCGCTTTTCCGGCAAACTGGGAGCAAACTAGGAGGCTTTGCGGGTGTCCGGACAACAACCACATAGAACTCCGACACCCCCGGCCCACTCAAATTCCCCTCCCGACCCCATTTTCTTCCACTGCATGCTCCCCCTTGCTCTGCATCTGCATCCTCCTCCCCCCACGTCGTCGTTGTACCTCTACGGCAGACACCCATGAATTGTCGGACGTCCGCAACCACCACCCACACGCCCGCTAGCCTTGTACTACAACGTCGTCCACCCAGGATCTGTCTGCAGCCAAGTACCCTCTGCCCCCTGTTGACGACGTCCATGGCGGACACCACGCTCGATAAGTGTTCGATCAAATGTCATTGATTTGAACTTGATGGCGTTTTGATAGAGTACAAAGGATGACTGTGTACTCGAGCATGGAGGGGCAGTATGTGTGGGACGACATGATCCATTAATGAAGAACTTGTTGAACATTTGGTTAATCTCGTTGAATTTGAACTATTTCTCATTGAACTTGAACTATTGTTGTACTAGACTTTTTTGCATGCTATGTATGGATAATTTGTGTTATTTTCTATCCAAACTTTGATGAATTCCATCGTGTTTGATGAGTTTTGTCTAGTTAGTTGAAATGCGGCTTGAAATGTATGTGAATAGCATTGGATGTCCGGCTCCCGCATCCATGTTCGCAGACTAGTCTCTCATGTCCGCGGACGGATGCGGTGTCCGATTTACGAGTCATTGTTGAAGATGCCATAATAAGATAAGACAATGAAATTTTGACCTTATTTTAAAAATCATGGTAAAATAACCAGACACGTACTGCTTTGGCGGCCGACCCGTGAAAACCTTAAACAACAACGTCATTGTTTCAGGAGTTAATACCACTATTCATACATAAACTTGTAGGGGTGGGAACAGTTTCATACAAAAACTAAAAAACCCCACAAAACTAGCCCTCCAACTTGTCTGCTGTAACAAATTCATACAAAACAACTGTGGATGCGACATTTGGCATGCCACGCTGGATTTTGGCCTGCGCCTTTAATTTTACAAAAGCCCCCTCGCACTCTGTGTATTTTACAAAAAGCCCCCCGCCCTCTCTCTCTGCATCGATTCCCCATTCGTAAATCCCTAGCCGTCGCCCTCCCCTTTGCCATCGCCCTTGTCCGCCGCCAGCCGTCTCCGCCTTCCCCTCCGACGCCAGCCGTCTCCGCCGCCCTCTCCGTCGGCAGCCGTCTCGGTCGCCCTGTCGAGATGAAGGGGTGCACATCATTGAGCGGGAAGCAGCAGGCAGGACGCCGTGGAGCAGGGGCGTCGTCATCCTCAAGCCACCCTCTCCCGCTCAATGGATGTGACCTCGCCGGTGCCGACATGACGAAGGACGGCGAGCCTTGGGCGAAAATCACCGGAGAGGTGCGCTACATGGATGTCGATTTCTGCAAGGTGCGTGTCCCCCTTCCCCTCGCCGATTTGGTTCGGATGCCCATGAATTTGGGCTTTCCTGATGAGTGCGAGCTTTCTGATGCTAACATTTGATTTGATGGCCATGGTAGGGGACTGAAAACCTACCTGAATTTGACTGGAGTATACCTCTATCCTCTCCTGATGCTGCTTTCAATGGCAGTGACAAAAGTGACCATTGTTTCCACTTACTGAACCCCGCGAGAAGAGTTTGCTCTGATGGATATGACTATGGTCGTAGATTTCTTGTTTGTCCTCGCGAGGTTAGTCAAGTGCCCAACTTTTGTTTAAAAAAGTGTGTTGTTTATCTGACCATTGTTATATGTTGATCTGACCATTGTTGTACTGAACAAATTGGTGTGTTTTGCAGGGTTATGATACATGTGCTTATCTGAAGTGGGTGGACAAAGAATGGCAGGGGAGACCTAGGCAGGTGATGGGCAAACTTGCTGAAGAGAATGTGGCTCTTCAGAAATTTGTGTTTGACAAGGATGCTGAAATTATGAGGCTGAAGGAAGAAAGGAAGGCCATGATCATGAAGCACAAGAAGGAGATCAGAACTAGGGATAGGAGGGAAATTTGGTTAGCCTGTTTGGTCTGCTGCTCTGCACTGTTGTATGGTGTTGTAGCACTAGTGATAAGAGGTTTTGTGTAGCACTAGTGATGTTAGAGGTGAAACTATTTGTTATCAGTTGCTACTTGTACTGATTATATGAAATCAGTGGCTACCTATTATCCATGTTCAGTGTTGTAAACATTCCAAACTGGAATCAGTGGCTTGAAATGAAATCAGTGGCTATGTTCAGTGTTCTGTTTACTTAACTGAAAATTCTATTATTTGACATGAAATCAGTGGCTTGTTTACTTAACTGAAATCAATGATTCTCTTATTTGACATGAAAATTCAGTTAACTTAAGCAAAATTCAGTTAACTTAAGCAAAATTCAGTTAACTTAACAGTGCAAATTTTAGTTAAGTTAACCATTTGGAAGGGGCCCAGGGATCTTCAGGTAGTACAACTTGGCATATTTGGCACAAAGTGAGCACCTAGTACATTCTATTTTAGGATGTGTGCACATGGGCACAACATAAGCAGACAACCTGGGCACATGCAAATTAACAGCAGATCAACATGGGCACATTCAGTTCAACAGCAGATCAACATGGGCACATGCAGTTCAACAGCAGATCAACACTAGATTGCCAAAGATACAGCAGTTCAACATCGACTGCTCAAAATAGATAACTTATATGCCAACATATAGATCAGTAGACCTAACTACTCTTCTGCATCTTCACCTCTTCTGCATCTTCTTCAGTTCTTGAGCTGCTGCAGGCGGATGGAGCGGCGCACCTTCTTCACCTCTTTCTTCAGAGGCGCCTTCTTCTTGTTTTGCTCTGGCTCCTTCACCTCTTCTTCTTGTTCAACCTTCACCTCTTCTGGCAGGAGCTCGACGTCCGGCAGGAGCTCGACGTCGATGGGCATGTTTCTGCCACCCTCAACGGCGACCGGCGCAACGAGCACAACCTCGTCTGCATCTGTGTCGTCGTCACTGATGACAACAGTCTCTTTCAGGTCGTCGTCAGAGGCGTAGTCCGCAGGGTTGACTGGAGCAGGCAGCGCGAGCACGACGCCGATGATGTTCGCAGGGTCGTCGTCGAGGGGGACCGGGGCCAGAGAGGTGGTGGAGCGGTACATCCACCACCTAGCTCGCTGGTACGGATCCACGCTAAGCGTGCCCTCACGCATTGCCCGGACGAGGAACATCGGCGGCGGCACTTTGCAGCCTGTGGGGAAGGCACGGGCGTTCTCGCCGTCCGTCAGCTGCTTGGCCAACCCGCGCGCATGCATGAGCATCATCTTCGGGGTGGTGAACCAGGTGCAGACCTCTCGAATCTGCGCGCGGAACGACTGGTCGTTGCCGGCCAGATCCTCAAGTGCGAGCTTCCAGCCATCGATGTTCGCCATGGCGGCGGTGGCCGGCGGTGGTGAGTGGGGAGAGGAGGCGACGCGGTAGGTGTGTGGGGAGTGGTGAGTGGGGAGTGGTGGGCGGAGCAGTGGGTGGGCGGAGCGGTGGATTTATTGATGCGGCGACTGGGAACGCGAACCGTCCACAGTGGGAGTTGGCGACTGGAAGAGTAGAAGTAAGTTTCTGCATCTACAACTAACAAGCTCCTACTCTTACCGTACTGGCATTGCACCCTACTTCTCTACCCACAGGTCCTGGGTTCAAGACCCAGGCCAAACAATTTTTTGTTTATTTTTTTAATTGTGGGATTTCACCAAATTCAGTTCAGCAAATGCAGAAAATTTAGTACATTCAGCAAATGCACATTCAGTACATTCAGACATTTTTCATGTAATGCACAAACAACTCAAATGTGCTGGTATTCAAAACTCAGATGTTTTTAATTCTTCAGTACATGGCCATGAAGTTCACTACATATCTAACTGTCATTGAAACAGAAAATTGGTATTACATGAAAAATGCTAGCATCAAGTTCAGATATGAACTTCTACAATTTAGCATGAAGTTCATTGATGAACTAAACAGACATCTAAATGTCAAACCCAGGTGCATTCTGAGAAACTGGAATTTCTTCAGTTAAGTTGAGATCAGGTATTGGCTCCCCCCTTGCTCCATCTTCACCAAACATGAGCCTGTATGCTGGATAAGTGCTAGCTTCTCCATTTTCACTCTGTTTTTGACTGTGTATGCAGTGACTGCTTCCCTTAGCTCTTTCATTTCTCCAAATACTTGCCCAACCCTAAAGATTGGGTTGCTCATGTCCATTTCTGCATTGAATGTTCTGAATGTATATTTCAACTTCTCCAACTCATCTTTTGACAGGTTGAGCTCATCATCATCTAGTGGATCTTCCTCCTCAAATATCTCTTCCTCTTCTTCATTGTTGTCATTCAATGATTTGTCCACATTCTGAGCAAACAAATCATCATCTCCATCTTCACAATCATAGTCACTCTCATAAAAGTCTGAGTCAGTTTCATTCAACTCTCCTTCTCCATCATTGTTTTCAACTGCATTATCTGCATTGTCTGCATTGTCTGCATCTGCATCATGATCTGACTCTGCATCCTCTCCTTCCATTGCATTCTCTGCATCATGATCTGCCACTGCATCCTCTCCTTCCTCTGCATTCTCTGCATCATGATCTGCATCCTCTCCTTGTTCTTCATCCTCATTTCCATCTGCAGTTGGGCATCCCTTTAGTATGATTTCAGGATATAATGTCTGAATCTTGTTCTCCTCATCAACTAACAAATCCAATGTCTTGGCTTCTCTGCTGGACCTCACCATAGCAGCTATAACATCTGGATTGTCCACACATAGCAGGCCATCACCATAGTCTTTATCTGGCAAAATCCAGTACACCTTGATTTGAGGGTTTGTAGGGTCATAGTCCATCCTTGACAAGCAATACTTGATCATCCCCAGTGACCATGTGTCTGAATGACAGTAGTCAAAAGCTTCATGACTGCACCCACTGTAAGAGAACTTCAATTCTCCACCTATGCATTCCCCCAAGAAAATTCCATTGTGCTCAAACTCCACTGAGAAAAACTGGCTAGCTTCTCCATTTGTCACTGCAACAATTGACAGATGATATATTCAGTGCAACTCAATCTTAGTTTCAGTGATCAAACTCTAACTGAATCTGTACATGATTTTTCTCAGTGAATATCAACTAAAAAAAGCCATGTACTTTTGCATAACAGGGAAAGACAACCCTTTCATCACAAATTAATGGTAAAAATGCTGACTTTCATCTAAAAAAAGCCATGTACTTTTGCATAACAGGGAAAGTCAGCATTTTTACACTGAAATATGAACTAAAATACCACCCTTTTCATCACATTGTACACTGCATCTACAATTCAGTGCAACAATAGCATATAATCTCTGAATATGTAAACAATAAAATCACATCAAAAGACCCCCTCAAGGACCCCCCCCCCTTTCCAAACCCTAGTGCGCCGGTGCAGGAACAGGGGAAGCAGAGGAACAGGGGAAGCGCCGGGTGCAGGTCCTTACCGTATTCAGGAGGGAACTCGCCGGGTTCCCTACGCCGCGGCTCCATGGCACCTTGTGTCGCCGCCGATGAGGCCGACGGCGGCGTCGCCTCGCAGGAGGAGCGAGCAGAGATGAGGAGGAACAGGGGACGTGGGCGAAAGAAGGGGAAGGTTTTGGAAGGGCTTTGCATCGGGGGCGGCGACCAGGTGCTTTACTGTCCAGGGATGGATTTGTCTGTGAAATTGCTAAAGCGCGAGGGTTTCTTTGTAAAAACGTGATCCGGGCCCGACAGAGCCTACATGGCATGCCACGTGTGCAGTTCGGGGTGGTTTTGTATGAATTTGTTACAGCAGACAAGTTGGAGGGCTAGTTTTGTGGGGTTTTTTTAGTTTTTGTATGAAATTGTTCCCAACCCTACAAGTTTATGTATGAATAGTGGTATTAACTCTTGTTTCAGTCACCAGTCCGCTTTTTAAAATTATGTCTCTAACATCGAACCGCATAAAGGAAATAAATGTTTGGCAATGATACAATATCAAGAGATCATAGATGCTAAATTTTCACCAATGATTCTGGTCGGATGTAGGACGAAGGATATGGAAGCGCAATGCATTAATTCACAATATTTAGAAAGAAAAACACCATTAATACATAATATCTTTCTGCGTCACATAAATAAATTGTCTATAATAAATGGAGGCAAGCATATCAATCTAGAAAACACGGTTCATTAGATTAGAAAATACATAGAAAGGAGCTAAGCACCCACAATGCCTTTGCGTAAAAGCAGATAATACACACATCACGTATGGCAACAAACCATTCACTAAACAGGTTAAAGACACCTCATACCGATCAATATTAAAAGCAGATAGGTTGCGTTTTTATTATTTTTGGGTGTATCGGGTCGGGCTTGAGCCCATGATTTTGGGGTCAAGCTTTTTAAAGCACCACCCTGTAAAATGCCTAGGTTTACTCATGGCTATATAAATTGTGCATCTTTATGTAAAGAGAACAAGAACATCGCACGTCCGTATGATCGCTCAATTAAGGGCCGAGTTTCAATCCATTGGCTCTAATATCAGAATGCTCACTGATGATACAATATTATAAGATCATCATGCCTAAAATTTTCATTTAATGACTCTTGTCCGATGTACAAAGAAGGATATGCAAGGGCGGGCCATTAATTCATAATATTTAGAAAGAAAAGAACCATTGACGTACAATATCTTTCGATCAAATCCGACAAACACGGTTCATTAGAAAACAGAGAAGGGTGGAAGAGCATGACATTAATACTCAATATTTAGAAACCAAAAGCACCATTAATGCACAAATCTTTCTACTATCAATTCTAACAAAAATGCACACTAAAAATATTATGGTAAAATACTGTTCATTAGAAATTATTTATATACATATAAAAGACTTAAATACCCACAACGCCATGGCGTAAAACCAGATACATACACACGCACAACGTATGGCGATGGCTGATGCATCGGACGAGTTAAAAACAATTCGGGGTATTTCTCTGCATAGTGCTCTACGTCACCGACCCGCTCCCCTTGACGGTACCATTCTTAATTTCAAACGCTACTCGTTCCTTTCTTTCCTTTTTTTTTCAGGACAATGCCATTCCTTTCAACCTTCTGCTTTCAAGCGATTTCCACAAAATAGTCGCAAAGAAAAAAAAAGGCAATTCCCACACGATTTTGAGATTTTTCACAAAGCCATCATTAGAAAGAGGCTTTCCGGCAACAGCAAACGGCCGTCCCGTCCGGGGCCGCGCCGGACGACCCGCTCCACGTGGCGGCTCGATGGCAGACGTGCGGGCCTCTCTCCAGGCAGGGCCCCCGCCGCACCGTCTCAGCCCCCACCAAATCTTAGGCCTCCTTTAGTTTGTAAGATTTTTTAGGAATTCTATAGGATAGGATTTGCAAAGGAAAAATTCCTTTGAAGCCCTTTGGTTTGTAGGAATGGATTCCTATTCCTATGTAGGATAGGAATCAATCCTTCACGTTTTGGAGGAAAAAAACATTAGTCTAGACTCAATGGAAAAAATCCTATCCTATGCACCAAATGACATCTCTTTCTCTATAGGAATTGACATGCATGTCATCTCACTTCCTATGATTTTCCTGTTCATATAAAATTCCTATCCTATGAACCAAAGAAGGCCTTATCCGCCGCGACGCTCCTCTCACGAATCGCGAGGCACACGCGGCGAGCGCCGCGCTGGCCGGCGACGCTGTTCTG
The DNA here is from genome assembly GCF_002162155.2 of Triticum dicoccoides. Taxonomy (NCBI): domain Eukaryota; kingdom Viridiplantae; phylum Streptophyta; class Magnoliopsida; order Poales; family Poaceae; genus Triticum; species Triticum dicoccoides. The sequence continues at coordinate 583,347,564 of NC_041389.1, forward strand.
TCCGGAGCAGCGGATGGACGGAGCGGTGTCCGGCCGGCGACGTCGCAGGCGTGGAGACAAAGGCTACTGGCCAGCAGCCGCTGCCATGGCCTGACGGCGTCGCTGATCGGTGGTAATTCAAATTAGGATAGGAGACTAGTACTAGTAGTAGTATTGTTTTAGCTTGGCTTGTTAATTACTCCTAGACGGCGGCGGTCTCCGGCGGCAGGGTCGCGGAGAGGCTGGATTGGATCACTGGAGCCCGCCTACCTCGCCCACCGGTGATAATTATAATGTCGTTCACATGCTCGCCGCTACGCGAGCCTTTCTTCAGTTGACCAAATTCTCTCACTATTTTTCAGCATATTTAAGCATACGAGTAGTACAATTCTGAGTTTATGGCTTAAAAAACAAGTACTCCCTTCGTCCGGAAATACTTATCGCATAAATGAATAAGAATGTATGCATCTAAAACTAAAATATGACTGAATACATCAGTTCCTCCGATAAGTATTTTCGAACCGAGGGAGTATAATTTTGAGTTTGTGAATTCCAGCACAGTTTAAGTATTTCTCTGCGTTAATTAACGCGCCTTCTTTCCAGGCAAATCTGGATCTACTAAACGCCATGATTTACGTGTGTGCGCCGCCGGCGATCGGTCGAGCTAGTGGACGGTCATGGGCGTCCAAGAGCTAGTGAACTACTACTCCCTCCGTTCCAAAATAGATGACTCAACTTTATACCAATCAAAAAAGATGACCCAACTTTATACTAAAGTTAGTATAAAATTGGGTCATCTATTTTAAAACGGAGGAAGTAGTCAGTAGCATCAGTGCGTAGCCTCGGCGAGCACGTGGTGGCAATAATTTGCAGTGGCGGAGAAGCTACTTCTACACCACCGTCTGGGAGAAAGTTCCGATTAAACATGCCCGAAAGAATAAGACCACACTACTAGCAAATTTCCATTTACCCTTCCAATTTCTGTTGGGCAAAAGTGGCGCTGACGAGGTACGAACCGTGCGCTCCGTTTTGATCGGCTCGTAGTGCTTGCTTTTGAGCCGTGATTTGGAACCGTGTGAACCCGCGGTGATCACCTGGTCGATCGGCGCAGGTTCGTCCGCGCAGTGGAGGTGGAGCGTCCAGGAATATCGTGGACGCACGCTAGACCGATCGCGACGGCGGGCCAATGGATAGTATTATAGCGGTCGGAACGTTAATCTCCACGCTCTGTTTTGTTTTGACACGGTCCAGGTCCGGGTCCAGGTCGTCCGCGCATGCGCATGCGTGCACCGGGTCACGCCATGACTTGGCCAGAGAGACGTCTCTTGAACTCATCCGTCGTCGCCTGAAGCCATCGTGCCTGCGTGGTCCGGCCATCCGTGGCAATTATATTGTATATACATATACAGCATGGATATATTATATTATATATACCCGCAAAAAAATAATATTATATTATATATCGAAAAATATTTCTTGGTACCTTTTCCGACGACGAAGGATGAAGGAATCTTCATCGTCAATTCAAATAATAATCGATCTAACGAAGAATCCAGTGGCTACCTCTCGTCCTCGGGTGCATATGTGATAGTACGTGCGTGCACGCACGGCCCGTGCCTGTCCGGCTCCCCCGACCGCGGCGCTCGTGCCATGCTCGGCCGCTCCCGGCAAGAAGTTACGCCGGTCGGCGGCGCGAACGGTCGGAAGATCCTTAATTGTGCATCGGTGGCCACGAGACCGAACAAGCCGGTGCATCATGCGTGTTCATGCAGCTATACGTCTTTTTTTTCTGTATGTATGTACGTCTTTGGTTGAAACTGCAAGCGAGCGGTCGGTAGTTTATTGGCCGGCGGCGCATGATACGGTCGATGGATGGATAGGCCGTCGACGTCAGGAAAAGAAAAGGCTGGCAGCTCCAGGAGAGCTCTAGCCAGTTGCATGCCTACGTATGTAAGTATATGCATTCCGTACGTCGCACGCCTCGTATCGTATAATTCGTTCGTGCCGGAGTAAAGTCAAGCCTCTCATAAGCTTGGCCGGTTCGTCTCGCGTCAAGGTATACGGATAGAGGATGGCAGCGACCGAAGCGGGCTGCGGGTGGCGTACGCGCCTGCTGCGCGGGCACGACCAATCGAGCGAGCCAGGAGCATGTGCGCGACCACCCGCTCGGGCTGGACCGGTTCGCGTGACGGCGCTCCGGCGCCAACTGACTGGTGCGAGGCGTGTCAAAGCTTTGCTCGCGCTTACGCGGCTCCTGACGTGGATCGCTTTAGACTAGCCACTAACATACACTAGTAACATACACATATCCCTAGACTATGTTACTATCTTCATAGTGGGCAGTAATATAAGTGTGGTAACATACAAAGCTTTATTTATTAGGTTATAGACTCATATTGCATTGCGACATGTGATGTTACAGTAACTAGCTAAGTTACTAGTACTACATCTCTCCTCATTAACTCATTGCCACATAAGCAAATTCGCTGAGTTGGACTCGATGTTACTACCGAAGTTACTCCCACTGTGGCTAGTCTTATATATTGCGGTGGAAATGCATACCGACCTTTTAATCCTCGCCTAGCGTCTGGCGTTTCTGCTCCGGCACGCATGTTGGGCAATTAAACTTCGCAAATGATAAGTTACTTCTACCTTGCAAGTTGCAACAGCAAAGGTCCATGGCATTCGACATGCATGCATGCATGACAGATTAGGGGTGCGTTTGGTTGCAAGGGCGGTTATGAATGGGTTGGAATCGTTCAGAAAATAGACATGTTTGGTTATAAAACACATAAATGGTTCGAGCCAAAAAAAGAAAATATGCCATGAAGATGCTGAACTGTTCCACCCAACCAAATCGGTCGAATCAAATGGCCACCCTTTGCATGCATGACTATGTGAGCATGACTGGTGGCCCCGTCCTAAATAATTAGCTCACCACTTATATTCAGCCAAACACATGAATTGAATGGTTCAATCCCAAAAAAATTGAACGGTCCCAACCCATTCATACGGCACCTTCAACCAAACGCATCCTAGAAGGTCGGCTGGTTGTTGGTTCCGGATATCGATTTTCCAACATGATTTGTCTGAATGGACTGCCCGCATGCAGTTTGCGTCCTTCCCGTTCAGAACTCGCCAAATATTAAGTATTACTACTGCAAACTATTCTAGACCGTCAGTTCCCAGTTTGGCTTGTCACTCTAAAAACATGTGGAGAAATCCACAACTCCTGCTAATATTAGAAGAGCATCGTGCGATTTAGTTCCTTTTCCGCGAGACCGAGATTTTCATTTCCTGCAAAGTTCTTCAAAAGAATATTTATTTATCCCGAGGTATTACTACTAGTAGTATCAATCTGCGGAAACTTAGCAAAGCCCAATCATTTTTTGAGGCGAATGTGATGAGTCGCCAGTCAGAACCCACTCGTTGTGCTGTGTCCCTCCGCATGTCAGAACCCACTCGTTTCTTTGATTGAGTCTTTGTCTTAAGAACCGCCGGTAATGACGGTGATATATACCGAGTGTGTGTGAGAGGGATTCTATAGGCAGCTCCACGTGACGCAAGCACGCGTCTGATTGGCAACCATGGTGCATCACAAAGATGACTCACTGCTTGACTATTCCATTCTTTCATTTTTTTTGCGGTGTAAAAGAGTCCATTCTTTCACATTATGTAGAGCGCTTTTTTCTTTGACAGAAACACTTGTCGCACTAAAATAGTTGATAATTTCCCTGTCCCCGTTTATAATAGTGGATGCGTGTTTCAAGGCACAAATTTGAAACGCGGGTTAAGAGCATTTCCAGTCACGGTTTCTCTTTCTCTCCCCTATCCCTTGACAGCTAGGGTACTCTCTCTTCTCCAGACTTCGACGATGAGCCCGCTCATGCAGGGCGCTCGAGAGTGCAGCACGGGAGCCGGGCGGGGCGACGCGGGAGCTCGCTCACCAGGTGTTCGACTGAATGCCGACGCGGACATGCACAAAATGCGCCTGCCTCCCGTTGGACGTACAGACCGACCCAAACGAAAAGACAGACACAGACGCGTGGACGGGTGACCCAAACGGACGAAAAGCGGACAAAAACGATGCCCGTTTGGGTCGGCCCGTTGGAGTTGCAAAATAATCCTATACGACCGGGTCGTACGTGCGACCCAGCCGCATGGGGAGGCTGCCAGGTGGCCCACCCTCATGAAGTGCTCTCTCACAAGCGGGTCGTACAGGATTCGTCTCCGTTGGAGTTGCTCTTACAGTCCAAAGTACGGTGGCGCCACTAGCTAGACCCGGCACCGCTGCTGCACGTTGGTCCCTGATTGTTTTTGGTTTGGTTAGACACGTTAAGGGCTGTTGAACGCATCACCATTTCGATTGATCGTGCTCGCCGGGCCCCGCCCACGGCGCAAGTGGAGTCATGACCATGAGCGAGTCCAGCATCCTCGTTCTCACTAGTGGAGAAAGGATCACGCGAAAAGTGGGCGAGGAGACTAGGACGGAAGCGGGAGTCGCGGCACCTAAAGCCTGGCCGACCCAAACCAGGAGGCACCGACTCGTGTCGTGACCCCCTCGTCAAAGCCTAGTGCAGAGTGAATTGCAAAAAACCACCACATTTGAAGTTCAAGCATCAGATTGCCACTATATTTGTTGCGCGTCCCAAAAATCCACCACTTTTCTTGTAAATTTTCGCAATAAAAATAAATGACCGCTTTGCCGCAGTTAACCCGATTTCTGACAGGGCTGGCCCACCCGTCAGGTGCCACGTCGCACAAACCAGACGGCGCACGGTTTGACGGCCGTTAGGGCACGCGTGTGGTCAAAGCGTTCCCGTCTCAGTCTGCTTGGCCCATTCTCCCCTCTTTCTCCCCCGTCTCTCTCTCTGTCCTGCGATGACGGCGACGGCTAAACCTAGCGGCGGCGGCGGCGAGTCAGCAGGAGGCGGAGGGACTGGAGGCGATGGTGATGGGTTCTCGGAGGTAGACAACTGGCTCGGCAGCAGTAGTTTGCCGACGCAGCGAGCTCCTTCACCGGAGCGATCCCCTTCGCCCCCTTCGCCGCCGGAGTGGGACCTTGAGCGTCGTGCGGCGGTGGCCCTAGCACGCAAGATCAGGGCTTCCGGCGTTGGAGAAGGCCATCAGTGGGCTTCAGGGTTCGGCGGCGTGTGGTAAGATTTCTTCCTCGTCCACCCCCCTCCACCCCTCTCTTCCATGTAACTGCATTCACTGGATTGAGATTTTAGGGCTACAAATAGTGCATCTTTGTGTTTGTTAAAGGGCTGTTAGATTTTAGGGCCGTTTCATTTTAGGGCTTTGTTTACTGGATTACTGAAGATTATTTTAGGGCTGTTTCATTTTAGGGCTGATATAGTTAATATATTCTCTGTATAACATGTTACAGTAGGAATTATAGCTCTGGGTTTATGGATTTATGCATGAATGCTTTGTTTACTCCTTGTTAATTACACTTAATTGTTGTCCTGTAAATTATGTGGAACTGAATCAATCAATCAAGCACTAATTCTCCTACATTTTGTGTAGTTTGGATGATGAGATATGGGAAATAAGGTACCATTTTCAAGGGAAAGACAACTTGGAAAGGACCATTTCCCTGTCAGAAATCACTTATATCAACATGTTAGCACTGCTAGAGACTGAAGAGGGATATACCGAAGCTGACTACATGTTCTATATGAAAGAAGAGGGAAAGGGGGCAGCAGGGATGCAGGTTATTGACAGTGAAGAGAGTGTGGAGGAGATGCTAGACCATTATGCTGAGCAGAAGGTGCTCAACATAACTGTAATTAAGGCTAATGAGCCTAATCCATGAGAGTTTAACAGGGCAAATATTGTGGAGGAACAAATACCTATAAATAATGTGGGGGATTCCAACATTATTTCTATAGATGAGGCAGGAGTATTGTTCCCTATTTCTGTTGAAGACACAGTTGAGGAGTTGTATGCTGTTCCTATTGCTGTTGTAGAGCCAGGTGAAGAGGCTGCTTACATTAATACACAACAGAGCATGACTTTGAGAAAAGCAAAGGGCAAAGAGAAATTACATGAAGATGTTAGCCCCTCTGATGATGAAGTGTTTGTTGATTTGAACTGGTGTGAGGAGAAAGAGGAAGAGCATGACATAGGTAATGAGGAGGAAGATGAAATCATTGAGAAGTTGAAGCAGAAAAGGAAACAGAGAGAGGATCCTATGCATCACTTTGAAGGAGACACAGAAGTGGAAGAGATGTGTCCAGAGGCAGAGGACTCAGACACAGAACCTGAGACACAACTTCCTCAAACATTTAAGAAAGTAGGCAAAGCAGGCCCCACTACAAGATCACACCATGAAGATGACACTGAGGTTATTCCTGATTTCATTCCATTAGATGATTCAGCTTGTTTCCCTGGGGACTATGGCATCAGTGAATCAGATGATGAGTCAGGTCTGCCACTGCCTTGTGGAAGGAAGAGTCAAGCCAAGAGGGCCAGGACTAGGATCTGGTATGATGAGAGCAAGCCAGATGCTCATGACCAACTTTGCATGAGTATGTGCTTCACTGATGTGTATCAGTTTAGAAGAGCACTTAGGAATTTTCATATCAGAATCCTTAGAAATTTTGTGTACCATAGGAACTGCAAGGATAGGATCATTGTGCATTGCACAGAAAGGGACAATGGGTGTCCTTTTTTCATGACTGCATCAACAATTGCTCATGAGAAAACATTCTGCATCAAGAAGATCAAGTTGTTACACACTTGTGGTGCACATGGAGAAAAAACCAAAGTGACAGTTGACTGGATGGCCAGAACCTGTGAGCAACAACTGAGAGATAATCCAAGGGCTGGTGTTGATGCAATTTTAAAAAGAACAAAGACTAAGTATGGGCTTCAAGTGCCAAAGACAAAGGCCTACAGGGCAAGGTCATTGGCCATTGAAGTGGTGGAAGGTGACATGAAGGGACAATATACAAGGTTTAGGGATTATCTTCAAGCTGTGCTTGATACCAACCATGGGAGCAGATGCATTGTGACTACCACAGAGCTTGAGCTCCATCCTAGTCCAAATCCTAGGTTCCACTACATGTTCTACTGTCTGAATGCTTCAAAAGAAGGTTTCTTGAATGGGTGTAGGCCATTTATAGGTATTATATGCATTCTACATTACTCCAGTTCACTGCTAATATCTTGTACTTAATAATGTACTCATTTCATTGCTTTAATACAGGTTTAGATGGCTGCTTTATCAAGCTTTCTACTGGGCAACAGATACTTGCTGCCACTGGGAGGGATGGGAATAACAACATGTTCCCTATTGCAATTGGTATTGTTGATAAGGAGGACAAGGATAGTTGGACTTGGTTTCTTAGCCAGTTAAGAGCTTGCATTGGAGAAGGGAACAAGTGGGGCACATACACAATCATCTCTGATAGACAGAAGGTATATTTTTCATTTCACAATTGAATTAGCAAGTTGTACAAATAATAATTTGTATTATGCAATCCAGGAGCAAGTTACATGAATAATAATCTCTATTACTACTTAAACAGGGGTTGTTGAATGCAATTCAAGCTGTGTTCCCACACTCACCTCAAAGATATTGTCTTAGACATATCTATGCAAATTTCCAGTCAGCAGGCTACAGGAGTGAGGAGTTGAAGAAGCATATGGACAATGTTGCATATTCTTACACAAAGAATGGTTTTGAGGTTGCAATGAATGAACTGAAAAAGGAGGATGAAGATGCTTGGAAGTGGCTTTCTAATATCCCTAAAGAGACTTGGGCAAGGCATGCTATGGATCACACATGCAAGACAGACCTAGTAGTCAACAATCTTAGTGAGGTATTTAACAAGATGATACTAGATGTGAGGAACAAGCCAATAAGGAGCTGTGTAGATGGATTCAGAACTAAGTTGATGGTTAAGTACCAAGCAGTCAGAGAGAAGACAGAGAAGAGTAAGTGGGAGATAACACCCACTTATATGGAGAAGTTGGAGGAGTCAAAGAAGTACTCTAGGCATTGCACTGCTTACATGACGGGTCCTGGTATTTGGCAAGTCACTAGTGGGGAGTCTACCTACTGTGTGAACCTTGATAAGTGGACATGTGACTGCAAGAAGTGGGACCTATGTGGTTGGCCATGTAACCATGCAGTTTCTGCCATTACAAGAGTGAAGGGACAGCCAGAAGACTATGTGCATGAGTTCTTCAAAACACCATTGTATAAGGAAACATACAAGCACATCATCTACCTTGTACCAGGGCCTGACTATTGGCCTAAGACACCAACTGCTGACATAGATCCACCAGTGTTCAAAGAGAAGAAGGGAAGGAAGCAAACAGCTAGGAGGAAGGGGCAATTTGAGGTCCCAACAAGGAAGGATACATCAAGGATGGCAACTATCACCTGCAGCAACTGCAAGATGCTGAAACATAGGTACACCTATTGCCCTCAGCCCCTGAAGCCTCATCTTCAGGCAAGAAAGGACAAGCACAAGGTATATTGCCCTCAACAGTTTTCATTGTTTTAATCATTTGATGGCTTCATCCTAATTGTTGGGCTATGATGTGTGCTCTCTTAGACAACCAGAACTCACTACCATGAAGCTGGGGGGAGTTCTGCTGCATCTGCCCAGCCTCCAACCAGTGCACCACCTGCTGCAACAACTAGGGGAAGAAAAACAACTTCTGGTGGTCCTTCCCAACCTGCTACATCTACAAGGGGAAGGAAAACAACTGCTGCTGCTACTAGTCCTGCCCAGCCTACTGCTTCTACAAGGCCAAGAAGAACAACTGCTGCCACTACTCCTTCCCAGGCTTCCACAAGAGCTTCAGGTTCAAGCAATGAAGCCAGCAGGAGAGGTGGAAGGCCCTACATGGCACCTAGGGCTGCAACTACAACAGAGGGAGCAACAATAGGGTCCAAAAGGATGAGGTTCCAGAACACCAGGATGAGGGGTTACTTTTATGCTAGTGGCAACTAGTCAGTGAACTACCTGCCTTAAGTATTTCTATGTTTCAAAAACTATGCCTGCCTTGAGAACTGCTATGTGTAATCAGTATTTAGCTTGAGAACTTGTTTGTGTTAGTACTATTTAGCTTGAGAACTATTATGCTTGAGAGCAATTGTGGTTCAGAACTATTATGGCTGAGAACTAGTATGGTTCAGAACTTGTTTGATTTTGGCATTTGCTGCTTAATGGTGGTTTTGGCATATTCTTTGTGGTTTATGTGATCAACAATTTACCTTCTGTAAGCATTTGCCCAATTTGGCCATGCCCAGTTGGTCTTGAGCACTGACCATTTAGTCCAAACAAGCAGAATAATACAACTCTTACTATGCTCTTACTATAGAGAGCTAACAACCTTACATAACAGGGCTAGTTTTGCAGCTAGTCATTACATACATTACATAACTTAACTGGAGGTAGTTTTGCAGATAATCATTACAGTCATTACATAACTAGGTGGATTCCCAAAATATACAACCCCAAGGCCAGCTATATTGTTTCAAGGCCACATATTAGCTTAACATAACTGATGAACATCATTGTTCACTCAGCAAGGATTGACTTGATCTTCTGAAGCTTGTCCTTGTTGCCATGACCAGCTTGAAGGAAATATGCCCTAGAGGCAATAATAAAGTTATTATTTATTTCCTTATAATCGTGATAAATGTTTATTATTCATGCTAGAATTGTATTTTCCGGAAACATAATACATGTGTGAATACATAGACAAACAGAGTGTCACTAGTATGCCTCTACTTGACTAGCTCGTTAATCAAAGATGGTTATGTTTCCTAACCATGAACAATGAGTTGTTATTTGATTAATGAGGTCACATCATTAGTAGAATGATCTGATTGACATGACCCATTCCATTAGCTTAGCACCTGATCGTTTAGTATGTTGCTATTGCTTTCTTCATGACTTATACATGTTCCTATGACTATGAGATTATGCAACTCCCGTTTACCGGAGGAACACTTTGGGTACTACCAAACGTCACAACGTAAATGGGTGATTATAAAGGAGTACTACAGGTGTCTCCAATGGTCGATGTTGGGTTGGCGTATTTCGAGATTAGGATTTGTCACTCCGATTGTCGGAGAGGTATCTCTGGGCCCTCTCGGTAATACACATCACATAAGCCTTGCAAGCATTACAACTAATATGTTAGTTGTGAGATGATGTATTACGAAACGAGTAAAGAGACTTGCCAGTAACGAGATTGAACTAGGTATTGGATACCGACGATCAAATCTCGGGCAAGTAACATACCGATGACAAAGGGAACAACGTATGTTGTTATGCGGTCTGACCGATAAAGATCTTCGTAGAATATGTAGGAGCCAATATGGGCATCCAGGTCCCGCTATTGGTTATTGACCAGAGACATGTCTCGGTCATGTCTACATTGTTCTCGAACCCGTAGGGTCCGCACGCTTAAGGTTACGATGACAATTATATTATGAGTTTATGCATTTTGATGTACCGAAGGTTGTTCGGAGTCCCGGATGTGATCACGGACATGACGAGGAGTCTCGAAATGGTCGAGACGTAAAGATTGATATATTGGAAGCCTATGTTTGGACATCGGAAGTGTTCCGGGTGAAATCGGGATTTTACCGGGTTACCGGGAGGTTACCGGAACCCCCCGGGATCCATATGGGCCTTCATGGGCCTTAGTGGAAAGGAGAAAGGGGCAGCCCAAGGTGGCTGTGCCTCTTCCCCCTCCCCTAGTCCTATTAGGACTAGGAGAAGGTGGCCGGCCCCCCTCTCTCCCTTCCCCTCCGAGGAATCCTAGTTGGACTAGGATTGGGGGGAGGAATCCTACTCCCAGAGGGAGTAGGACTCTCCTGCGCCTCCCTCTATGGCCGGCCAGCCTCCCCCTCTCTACTCCTTTATATACGGAGGCAGGGGCACCTCTAAACACACAAGTTGACACAAGTTGATCCACGTGATCGATTCCTTAGCCGTGTGCGGTGCCCCCTGCCACCATATTCCTCGATAATACTGTAGCGGAGTTTAGGCGAAGCCCTGCTGCTGTAGTTCATCAAGATCGTCACCACGCCGTCGTGCTGACGAAACTCTTCCCCGACACTTTGCTGGATCGGAGTCCAGGGATCGTCATCGAGCTGAACGTGTGCTCGAACTCGGAGGTGCCGTAGTTTCGGTGCTTGATCGGTTGGATCGTGAAGACGTACGACTACTTCCTCTACATCGTGTCATTGCTTCCGCAGTCGGTCTGCGTTGGGTACGTAGACAACACTCTCCTCTCGTTGCTATGCATCACATGATCCTGTGTGCGCGTAGGATTTTTTTTTGAAATTACTACGAAACCCAACACAGCTTTCATAAGATCACCCACCAGAAACTCCAGCCTCTTCTTCTCCTCTATCAGCCAGTCCCTCTCTTTCTTGAAGCCATCCCACTCCTTCCTGGTGTTCCTAATGATTTCTCCCTGAGATCTATAAATGCACTTCATCTCCTTGAGCTCCTGAGCTAGTTTCTCCATCTCCTTCATCTTGCCAATGCCATCACTGTCCTTCTCCTTGCTGATAGCTAGCTTCTCCATGTCCTTGTCCACATCCATCTGCTTCTGCTTGAACTCTTCATCACTAATGACCCTGTTGTTCTGATCTTCCCAATCAAACATCTTGGTGACATCCTCAACCAGCTGACTGTACTGATCACCAAGTGTATCCTGAAGGAAATATGCCCTAGAGGCAATAATAAATTTATTATTTATTTCCTTATATCATGATAAATGTTTATTATTCATGCTAGAATTGTATTAACCGGAAACATGATACATGTGTGAATACATAGACAAACATATAGTCACTAGTATGCCTCTACTTGACTAGCTCATTAATCAAAGATGGTTATGTTTCCTAAACATAGACATGTGTTGTCATTTGATTAATGGGATCACATCATTAGAAGAATGATGTGATTGACATGACCCATCCCGTTAGCTTAGCACTTGATCGTTTAGTATTCTGCTATTGCTTTCTTCATGACTTATACATGTTCCTGTAACTATGAGAATTATGCAACTCCCGTTTACCGGAGGAACACTTTGGGTACTACCAAACGTCACAACATAACTGGGTGATTATAAAGGAGTACTACAGGTGTCTCCGAAGGTACATGTTGAGTTGGCGTATTTCGAGATTAGGTTTTGTCACTCCGATTGTCGGAGAGGTATCTCTGGGCCCTCTCGGTAATACTCATCACTTAAGCCTTGCAAGCATTATAACTAATAAGTTAGTTATGAGATGACGTATTACAGAACGAGTAAAGAGACTTGCCGGTAACGAGATTGAACTAGGTATTGGATACCGACGATCAAATCTCGGGCAAGTGACATACCGATGACAAAGGGAACAACGTATGTTGTTATGCGGTTTGACCGATAAAGATCTTCGTAGAATATGTAGAAACCAATATGGGCATCCAGGTCCCGCTATTGGTTATTGACCGAGAATGGTTTTAGGTCATGTCTACATAGTTCTCGAACCCGTAGGGTCCACACGCTTAACGTTTCGATGACAGTTTTATTATGAGTTTATAAGTTTTGATGTACCGAAGTTTGTTCGGAGTCCCGTATGTGATCACGGACATGACGAGGAGTCTCGGAATGGTCGAGACATAAAGATTGATATATTGGAAGCCTATGTTTGGAGATCGGAATGGTTCCGGGTGAAATCGGCATTTTACCGGAGTACCGGGAGGTTACCGGAACCCCCCGGGGGGTTAATGGGCCTACGTGGGCCACGAGGGAGAAGAGGGAAGGAGCCAGGAGGGGGCCGCGCGCCCCTCCCCTCCTAGTCCGAATAGGACAAGGGAAGGGGGGCGGCGCCCCCCCTTTCCTTCCCCTCTTCCTCCTCTTTCCCCCCTTCTCCTACTCCTACTTGGAAAGAGGGAGTCCTACTCCCGGTGGGAGTAGGACTCCCCCCCTTGGCGCGCCCTCCAGGCCGGCCGCCTCCTCCCCCTGGCTCCTTTATATACGGGGGCGGGGGCACCCCAAAGACACAAGTTGATCTACGGATCGTTCCTTAACCGTGTGCGGTGCCCCCTTCCACCATATTCCACCTCGGTCATATCGTCGCGGAGTTTAGGCGAAGCCCTGCGCCGGTAGAACATCACCATCGTCACCACACCATCGTGCTGATGGAACTCATCCCCGAAGCTTTGCTGGATCGGAGCCCGGGGATCGTCATCGAGCTGAACGTGTGCTGAACTCGGAGGTGCCGTACGTTCGGTGCTTGGATCGGTCGGATCGTGAAGACGTACGACTACATCAACCGCAATGTGCTAACGCTTCCGCTTACGGTCTACGAGGGTACGTGGACGAACACTCTCCCCTCTCGTTGCTATATCATCACCATGATCTTGCGTGTGCGTAGGATTTTTTTTGAAATTACTACGTTCCCCAACAGTGGTATCAGAGCCAGGTTTTATGCGTTGATGTTATATGCACGAGTAGAACACACGTGAGTTGTGGGCGATACAAGTCATACTGCTTACCAGCATGTCATACTTTGGTTCGGCGGTATTGTGAGATGAAGCGGCCCGGACCGACATTACGCGTACGCTTACGCGAGACTGGTTTCACCGTTGCGAGCACTCGTGCTTAAAGGTGGCTGGCGGGTGTCTGTCTCTCTCACTTTAGCTGAATCGAGTGTGGCTACGCCCGGTCCTTGCGAAGGTTAAAACAGCACTAACTTGACGAACTATCGTTGTGGTTTTGATGCGTAGGTAAGAACGGTTCTTGCTCAGCCCGTAGCAGCCACGTAAAATTTGCAACAACAAAGTAGAGGACGTCTAACTTGTTTTTGCAGGGCATGTTGTGATGTGATATGGTCAAGACGTGATGCTATATTTTATTGTATGAGATGATCATGGTTTGTAACCGAAGTTATCGGAAACTGGCAGGAGCCATATGGTTGTCGCTTTATTGTATGAAATGCAAATGCCCTGTAATTGCTTTACTTTATCACTAAGCGGTAGCGATAGTCGTAGAAGCAATAGATGGCGTAACGACAACGATGCTACGATGGAGATCAAGGTGTCGCGCCGGTGACGATGGTGATCATGACGGTGCTTCGAAGATAGAGATCACAAGCACAAGATGATGATGGCCATATCATATCACTTATATTGATTGCATGTGATGTTTATCCTTTATGCATCTTATCTTGCTTTGATTGACGGTAGCATTTTAAGATGATCTCTCACTAATTATCAAGAAGTGTTCTCCCTGAGTATGCACCGTTGCGAAAGTTCTTCGTGCTGAGACACCACGTGATGATCGGGTGTGATAGGCTCTACGTTCAAATACAACGGGTGCAAAACAGTTGCACACGCGGAATACTCAGGTTATACTTGACGAGCCTAGCATATACAGATATGGCCTCGGAACACGGAGACCGAAAGGTCGAGCGTGAATCATATAGTAGATATGATCAACATAGCGATGTTCACCATTGAAACTACTCCATCTCACGTGATGATCGGACATGGTTTGGTTGATTTGGATCACGTGATCACTTAGATGACTAGAGAGATGTCTGTCTAAGTGGGAGTTCTTAAGTAATATGATTAATTGAACTTAAATTTATCATGAACTTAGTACCTGATAGTATCTTGCTTATCTATGTTTGTTTGTAGTTAGATGGCTCGTGCTGTTGTTTCGTTGAATTTTAATGCGTTCCTTGAGAAAGCGAAGTTGCAAGATGATGGTAGCAATTACACGGACTGGGTCCGTAACCTGAGGATTATCCTCATTGCTGCACAGAAAAGTTACGTCCTGGAAGCACCGCTGGGTGCCAGGCCTGCTGCTAATGCAACTGACGACGTTAAGAACGTCTGGCAGAGCAAAGCTGATGAAAGTTCAGTGTGCCATGCTTTACGGCTTAGAACCGGGCCTTCAACGACGTTTTGAACGTCATGGAGCATATGAGATGTTCCAGGAGTTGAAGTTAATATTTCAAGCAAATGCCCGGATTGAGAGATACGAAGTCTCCAATAAGTTCTATAGCTGCAAAATGGAGGAGAATAGTTCTGTCAGTGAACACATACTCAAAATGTCTGGGTATAATAATCACTTGATTCAACTGGGAGTTAATCTTCCTGATGATAGTGTCATTGACAGAATTCTCCAATCACTGCCACCAAGCTACAAGAGCTTCGTAATGAACTATAATATGCAAGGGATGAACAAGACTATTCCCGAGCTCTTCGCGATGCTGAAAGCCGCGGGGGTAGAAATCAAGAAGGAGCATCAAGTGTTGATGGTTAACAAAACCACTAGTTTCAAGAAGAAGGGCAAAGGGAAGAAGAAGGGGAACTTCAAAAAGAACGGCAAGCAAGTTGCTGCTCAAGAGAAGAAACCCAAGTCTGGACCTAAGCCTGAAACTGAGTGCTTCTACTGCAAGCAGACTGGACACTGGAAGCGGAACTGCCCCAAGTATTTGGCGGATAAGAAGGATGGCAAAGTGAACAAAGGTATATGTGATATACATGTTATTGATGTGTACCTTACTAATGCTCGCAGTAGCACCTGGGTATTTGATACTGGTTCTGTTCCTAATATTTGCAACTCGAAACAGGGACTATGGATTAAGCGAAGATTAGCTAAGGACGAGGTGACGATGCGCGTGGGAAATGGTTCCAAAGTCGATGTGATCGCGGTCGGCACGCTACCTCTACATCTACCATCGGGATTAGTATTAGACCTAAATAATTGTTATTTGGTGCCAGCGTTGAGCATGAACATTATATCTGGATCTTGTTTGATGCGAGACGGTTATTCATTTAAATCAGAGAATAATGGTTGTTCTATTTATATGAGTAATATCTTTTATGGTCATGCACCCTTGAAGAGTGGTCTATTTTTATTGAATCTCGATAGTAGTGATACACATATTCATAGTGTTGAAACCAAAAGATGCAGAATTGATAATGATAGTGCAACTTATTTGTGGCACTGCCGTTTAGGTCATATCGGTATAAAACGCATAAAGAAACTCCATACTGATGGGCTTTTGGAATCACTTGATTATGAATCACTTGGTACTTGCGAACCGTGCCTTATGGGCAAGATGACTAAAACGCCGTTCTCCGGTACTATGGAGAGAGCAACAGATTTGTTGGAGATCATACATACAGATGTATGTGGTCCAATGAATGTTGAGGCTCGTGGCGGATATCGTTATTTTCTCACCTTCACAGATGATTTAAGCAGATATGAGTATATCTTCTTAATGAAACACAAGTCTGAAACATTTGAAAAGTTCAAAGAATTTCAGAGTGAAGTGGAAAATCATCGTAACAAGAAAATAAAGTTTCTACGATCTGATCGTGGAGGAGAATATTTGAGTTACGAGTTTGGTCTACACTTGAAACAATGCGGGATAGTCTCGCAACTCACGCCACCCGGAACACCACAACGAAATGGTGTGTCCGAACGTCGTAATCGTACATTACTTGATATGGTGCGATCTATGATGTCTCTTACTGATTTACCGCTATCATTTTGGGGTTATGCTTTAGAGACGGCCGCATTCATGTTAAATAGGGCACCATCAAAATCCGTTGAGACGACACCTTATGAACTATGGTTTGGCAAGAAACCAAAGTTGTCGTTTCTTAAAGTTTGGGGCTACGATGCTTATGTGAAGAAACTTCAACCAGATAAGCTCGAACCCAAATCGGAGAAATGTGTCTTCATAGGATACCCAAAGGAGACTATTGGGTACACCTTCTATCACAGATCTGAGGACAAGATTTTTGTTGCTAAATTCGAATCCTTTCTAGAGAAGGAGTTTCTCTCGAAAGAAGTGAGTGGGAGGAAAGTAGAACTTGACGAGATAACTGTATCTACTCCCTTATTGGAAAGTAGTTCATCACAAGAACCGGTTCCTGTGACAACTACACGAATCAGTGAGGAAGCTAATGATATTGATCATGAAACTTCAGATCAAGTTTCTACAGAACCTTGTAGGTCTACCAGAGTAAGATCCGCACCAGATGGTACAGTAATCCTATTCTGGAAGTCATGTTACTTGACCATGATGAACCTACGAACTATGAGGAAGCGATGATGAGCCCAGATTCCGCAAAATGGCTAGAGGCCATGAAATCTGAGATGGGATCCATGTATGAAAACAAAGTATGGACTTTGGTTGACTTGCCCGATGATCGGCAAGCTATTGAGAATAAATGGATTTTTAAGAAGAAGACTGACGCTGATGGTAATGTAACTGTCTATAAAGCTCGACTTGTTGCGAAAGGTTTTTGACAAGTTCAAGGGGTTGACTACGATGAGACTTTCTCACCCATAGCGATGCTTAAGTCTGTCCGAATCATGTTAGCTATTGCTGCATTTCATGATTATGAAATTTGGCAAATGGATGTCAAGACTGCATTCTTGAATGGATTTCTAGAAGAAGAGTTGTATATGATGCAGCCGGAAGGTTTTGTTGATCCAAAAGGTGCCAACAAAGTGTGCAAGCTCCAGCGTTCCATTTATGGACTGGTGCAAGCATCTTGGAGTTGGAATAAACGCTTTGATAGTGTGATCAAAGCATATGGTTTTATACAGACTTTTGGAGAAGCCTGTATTTACAAGAAAGTGAGTGGGAGCTCTGTAGCATTTCTAGTTTTATATGTAGATGACATATTGTTAATTGGAAATGATATAGAATTTCTGGATAGCATAAAGGGATATTTGAATAAAAGTTTTTCAATGAAAGACCTCGGTGAAGCTGCCTATATATTGGGCATCAAGATCTATAGAGATAGATCAAGACGCTTAATAGGACTTTCACAAAGCACATACCTTGACAAAATTTTGAAAAAGTTCAAAATGGATCAGGCAAAGAAAGGATTCTTGCCTGTGCTACAAGGTGTGAAGTTGAGTCAAACTCAATGCCCGACCACAGCAGAAGATAGAGATAAAATGAAAGATGTTCCCTATGCTTCAGCCATAGGCTCTATCATGAATGCAATGTTGTGTACCAGACCTGACGTATGCTTAGCAATAAGCTTGGCAGGAAGGTACCAAAGTAATCCAGGAGTGGATCACTGGACATCGGTTAAGAACATCCTGAAATACCTGAAAAGGACTAAGGATATGTTTCTCGTATATGGAGGTGACAAAGAGCTAGTCGTAAAAGGTTATGTCGATGCAAGCTTTGACACTGATCCGGACGATTCTAAATCGCAAACCGGATACGTGTTTATATTAAATGGTGGAGCTGTAAGTTGGTGCAGTTCTAAACAAAACGTCGTGGCGGGATCTACATCTGAAGCAGCGAATGAAGGAGTCTGGATGAAGGAGTTCATTTCCGATCTAGGTGTCATACCTAGTGCATCGGGACCAATGAAAATCTTCTGTGACAATACTGGTGCAATTGCCTTGGCAAAGGAATCCAGATTTCACAAGAGGACCAAGCACATCAAGAGACGCTTCAATTCCATTCGGGACCAAATCCAAGTGGGAGACATAGAGATTTGCAAGATACATACGAATCTGAATGTTGCAGACCCGTTGACTAAGCCTCTCTCACGAGCAAAACATGATCAGCACCAAGACTCCATGGGTGTTAGAATCATTACTATGTAATCTAGATTATTGACTCTAGTGCAAGTGGGAGACTGAAGGAAATATGCCCTAGAGGCAATAATAAAGTTACTATTTATTTCCTTATATCATGATAAATGTTTATTATTCATGCTAGAATTGTATTAACCGGAAACATGATACATGTGTGAATACATAGACAAACATATAGTCACTAGTATGCCTCTACTTGACTAGCTCATTAATTAAAGATGGTTATGTTTCCTAACCATAGACATGTGTTGTCATTTGATTAATGGGATCACATCATTAGAAGAATGATGTGATTGACATGACCCATCCCGTTAGCTTAGCACTTGATCGTTTAGTATTCTGCTATTGCTTTCTTCATGACTTATACATGTTCCTGTAACTATGAGAATTATGCAACTCCCGTTTACCGGAGGAACACTTTGGGTACTACCAAACGTCACAACGTAACTGGGTGATTATAAAGGAGTACTACAGGTGTCTCCGAAGGTACATGTTGAGTTGGCGTATTTCGAGATTAGGTTTTGTCACTCCGATTGTCAGAGAGGTATCTCTGGGCCCTCTCGGTAATACTCATCACTTAAGCCTTGCAAGCATTATAACTAATAAGTTACTTATGAGATGACGTATTACAGAACGAGTAAAGAGACTTGCCGGTAACGAGATTGAACTAGGTATTGGATACCGACGATCAAATCTCGGGCAAGTGACATACCGATGATAAAGGGAACAACGTATGTTGTTATGCGGTTTGACCGATAAAGATCTTCGTAGAATATGTAGGAACCAATATGGGCATCCAGGTCCCGCTATTGGTTATTGACCGAGAATGGTTTTAGGTCATGTCTACATAGTTCTCGAACCCGTAGGGTCCGCACGCTTAACGTTTCGATGATAGTTTTATTATGAGTTTATAAGTTTTGATGTACCGAAGTTTGTTCGGAGTCCCGGATGTGATCACGGACATGACGAGGAGTCTCAGAATGGTCGAGACATAAAGATTGATATATTGGAAGCCTATGTTTGGACATCAGAATGGTTCCGGGTGAAATCGGCATTTTACCGGAGTACCGGGAGGTTACCGGAACCCCCCGGGGGGTTAATGGGCCTACGTGGGCCACGAGGGAGAAGAGGGAAGGAGCCAGGAGGGGGCCGCGTGTCCCTCCCCCTCCTAGTCAGAATAGGACAAGGGAAGGGGGGCGGCGCCCCCCTTTCCTTCCCCTCTTCCTCCTCTCCCCCCCTTCTCCTACTCCTACTTGGAAAGAGGGAGTCCTACTCCCGGTGGGAGTAGGACTCCCCCCCTTGGCGCGCCCTCCAGGCCGGCCGCCTCCTCCCCCCTGGCTCCTTTATATACGGGGGCGGGGGGCACCCCAAAGACACAAGTTGATCTACGGATCGTTCCTTAACCGTGTGCGGTGCCCCCTTCCACCATATTCCACCTCGGTCATATCATCGCGGAGTTTAGGCGAAGCCCTGCGCCGGTAGAACATCACCATCGTCACCACACCGTCGTGCTGACGGAACTCATCCTCGAAGCTTTGCTGGATCGGAGCCCGGGGATTGTCATCGAGCTGAACGTGTGCTGAACTCGGAGGTGCCGTACGTTCGGTGCTTGGATCGGTCGGATCGTGAAGACGTACGACTACATCAACCGCGTTGTGCTAACGCTTCTGCTTACGGTCTACGAGGGTACATGGACGAACACTCTCCCCTCTCGTTGCTATATCATCACCATGATCTTGCGTGTGCGTAGGAATTTTTTTGAAATTACTACGTTCCCCAACATATCCAACTCCTTGTGCACCTTCTCCAACTCTTTCTTATACTTCTCATGGTCAATCATTCTGCCATTGTTCTCCTCATGAAACATCTCCCATATCTTCACCAAACATCTTTGCAGAATAGAAGGCCATGGGGCATCAACCCACTGAGCAACTCCACAATCAATACCATCCTGCATCAAGTATCATAAATATGCTAGCTTCATACTTTCAGATACAACCACATTAACTGAATATCAGAACAGTACAAATCATGTACGGACAGACAGTACAATTTGGGTATCATAAAACTAATATACATGCTTCCATCTATGTTTCTGCATCTTGCAATTGCTGCATCATGTTTCATTTAACTGAATTTACTTACTTTACTGGCATAAATCATGTTTCTGTAACTGAATTTACTGACATGATTTTATTCTTGCATTTGCAGACAGTCCAAATCATGTTTCATTTACTTACTTTACTGACATAATTTTATTGTTGCATCTTCAGACAGTCCAAACCATGCTTCATTTACTGAATTTACTCTTGCAGACTAACTACCACAAACACAAACCCTAGTTGGATATTACTGACTGACCTGAGGAACAGCACATCCATAGAACCTCCTCCCAGTGTCCTTTCCTTCAAATGCAACATATTTCATGCATGGGGCCAAGTGCAGTCTACATGTGATGCTTGCATCTGCAGCTCTACCACAGAAGGATGCATCTATGGTGGTGTCAGGGTTCGCCTTCATTGTAGCACAAGTGCAAGTGCTCAGAACATAGCGCAAGTGCTCCAAACCATTGTCTCAAAACGAAGAACACTTGAACCCTGACCCTAACCCTCGGTGCGAAACAGATCAGATTTCTTACCCAGTTTTGCTCGAGCTCCATGCCGACCAGCTCCTCCTCGCTGCTCTCCTCTCCATCATTCCACGACGGCATCTTCAACGGCGGCGAGGGAACCGTGCCTCCAG